>NW_027112173.1:833003-834332 GCF_000696795.3 Halyomorpha halys | reverse complement strand
TAAGAAATGCCAACAAAGAAACACATAATTATTTATTTAAAATACCTATTGTTTCGGAAAAGAAATTACTGAGTTCTTCGGAATCAGTTTTAAAATCTACTGCACTTTAATTTTTTGAAATGCTGAGGGGAAGAAAACTTCTAATCAGAATATATTATCATTCTCAATTTTGTACTTTTACATCGTTTCAGGATTTACCTCATACTCATGTACTATGTATGTATCCATATTAAATCAATTATTTAAATAATGTGGCTGTAAAAAATGTTTATATTATGTGTATATAAATGACAAAATTTCACAATAGAAATTGATATAACTGACAAATATGAGGATAAATACCGAAACGTTGTACAGGTACAAAATATAGAATAATAATATGTTCTAATTGGAAGTTTTCTTCTCCTCAGCATTTTAAAAAAATTATATAATCAACTACCTAGAAAAGAAAATCCAGAATACACTATTTAAATTTTCTGAAATATATAGTACCTCAAGGTATTTTAATTTGTGTTTTGACTTGTCAGCACGAATTACTTTTGAGTAATATATAATCTACTTTTTTTAATAGTTTTATCCCGTGTCATAATGGTGGAGCCCTTGCATCATATCATGTGTGTTTTTTTTTTTGTTACAAAATAAAGCATACGATGCTTGAATGGGCGAAAATTTTTCTAGATCAATAAACTATTTTACTTGAGACAATGGCCTTTTACATAAAATCTTAACATATGTCAAGATCTGATTATTAAAATATAATAACATTTCGTTTGTACAAGTTATAGAAACTTTACGAGTTTTTTTTTAAAAGGTGTCACCATTATTCTGTATTCGTTATGCAAATTGATATTTCGTGACCACTATTCAATAATTGTAAAGGATATATAACGAGATCATCCTACGAGTAAACCGTGACGTGTTTGTAAATTTGAGTCTTGATAATTGATAAATTTATTCAGGGAACCCTCTTTGATTGTACCAATATTGAACCACAGAGTTCGCTGAAAAACATGCTCCTAATTAAAAACTTTTTTTTATTGGTTGTCAATCATAACAAACGAAACCTTTATCTTGCAGTTAACATTGGTTTGTAAAAAAAGGGTTGTAAAAACGACCGTAATTTTTTTATTAAGATAAAAAATTATTATTAATAAGGTTAATTATTTTCTTTGCTTTACAAGCTTAATTTAACATTAATTTATTAAACATACTATATCATTGATTGTCATAATTCATTACAAAACCGTTTTGTACTCAAAGGCCAATTGTCAATATCAAATAATCTTCAAAACACAAACAATTACCAAAATAATATCAAAACAATTTCTT
>NW_027112173.1:822837-831721 GCF_000696795.3 Halyomorpha halys | reverse complement strand
TTTATTATCCGATATAATTAATGGTAACAACATTTTATAAATATTAAGGTATTTAATTGGTAAACTGGTAAACCCACAAACAGCCTTTGGAAAGGAATCCAATTATAATAATAGTTTTTTAGGACTCAATTTATAATTAATTAATTAACTTATTTTTGGATAATGGCCTTCAGCGATTATCCTGTCATTCCGATATATAATCTGCCACTAGTACATAGCAGTAGTCATTATGTTAAATTAAGCTTGTAAAGCAAAGAAAATAATTAACCTTATTAATAATAACTTTTTATCATAATAAAAAAATTACGGTCGTTTTAACAACCCTTTTTTTACAAACCAATGTTAACTGCAAGATAAAGGTTTCGTTTCTTATGATTGACAACAAATAAAAAGAAAACCTTTTCAATTAGGAGCATGTTTTTCAGTGAGCTTTGTGGTTCAATATTGATACAATCAAAATTATTAAAGTTGTTAATGCATTGAGAATATATATTTTTTATGTTGAGGGTAAAGCGGATCAATTGGAGTTGTTAAATTATTAATAATCACTTTATTTTTGCATTGTGTGTTGGTAAATGAATCCGGTATAGGAGATAAGATAACACAAAATATTCATCAATAGGATTTATTGTAGATTTCCCGAAAGTATGACCTAGGTCATAAATATTGGAAAACTGTCTGTCAGGGACTGTACTCAAAACAAACGATATATTCAAAATAAACGACATGGACATAATAAACTCATCACTGCAGTCATAATTATGATTCAAAAAGATCGCGTGACTAATTTCATCTCAGGTGGGAGGTTATCAAGAATCGCTAATGAGTTAAAAGATTAACAGATACGAGTGAGTATGGAGTTCATTATTGATGGAAATCTTCCAACTGGCATTCATTGTGCAGTAGATATATATTACTTCCTTTATTCATAGCAAGCATTCTTAGGTTAGGCACCTCAAAATTTTTCAAATATATAATATTCCGTAACATTGAAAACACTGTTGAACAATTACACAACAGAAGCGTGGAAAAAGAATGAGATTACTAAATAATTATCCATTTTTCTTGGGTATATTACCAAATAAAATAGACATATAAACTAACATGATTTGAATAAAATTATTCTCACTATAAACTTTAAGTTAACTTAAGTATTTTTTAATTTAGATGTGCCACACCATGTGGATTGGTTTCCTTTAGAAAAAAAAAATACTTTTATCTATAGAATAGCTCAATAATAATAAATGAAGACGTATCCAATCATTAAAAAAAAAATATTTAACTATACTATTCCTGTCCCAGTCTTGCCTATTCAGGGGTTATTTATTTGTAACAAACTAATACATTTTTTATTGGCACAATAGACCAGGAAGAGGTCACTTAATAAAGTGAAATATCACGCCACGTTGTTCGCTACATACAACTTCATTACTGTGAACCACATTCTCCATGTTTTAATAATTATTAAACCTTCCGAGGAAAAGATGGTTGGGGGATGCGGTCATAATAAAACACAAATAAGTTGAAGTAACTTATTTAATCGCGCCAACGTTCCGGCCACCATTTCTAGCCTTCATCAGGGCTAAGAACTGAACAAGATAACAACCAATGAATACAGAAAATAAAAAATAAAATATAAACAGAATGACATAAAGTAAATAATTTTACAGAATGGAATTAATAAAATAAAGTGATGAAAGAAGTGGAAAATAAAATGTATACATAGGTAATTGAATAAGTAGGTAAAATAACATAATTAAGGAAATTAAACAAAACTGAAATTACATAATGCAAATAATTATATATTAGTTTATTAATAATTTTAAAATTAAAAATATGGAAAGAAAAATAAAATTGAGAGAAAGAAAATATATGTAACAAATGAAATATGTAACCATAATATTACATAAAGAGGCAAAATATAAGTTAAGTTTAACAAAAGAAATGAATTGGAAAAAAATATTCTTATTAAAAAAAAAATTGAGAGCAACAATTATAATATTATAACACAGATGGTGAACATAACTAATAACTTGGGTTAGGAAAATTGAGAAAAGAATAATAAAGAAGAGGCGGGTAAAATAAAGATAGGGGGAAAAAAGAGAAAAAAACATAAAACGAACCTGTTAGCTTGAAATCTTACCGCCAAGTGGCTTCTGTGCCGCGAACGGCTAGACTCCGAATTAAAAAATACGTCACAGAGATAACAAAGTGTTTTTTTAGAGAAAATGTTAGAAGTGGGTAAAAAATAAAAAGTAAAAAGTAGAAGATATTTAAAATATTTAGAAGAGGAAAGCTTGTGAGAGGGTGACGACAAATGGTTTTTGAAAATGTTAAAAATATATATATATGTTACAAAGATGACGAAGTACCGGAAGATGACAAAATGTGTATTCGTCAAAGAAGAAGACCAGCCCCTGGAATGCCTGCGGACGGAAGACGCGCAGAAGACTGAAAACTATTGAAACCTATAAGAAACTGTACATAAATTATTTAAATTGTAAATTGATAAATCAGCAGTAGTTTGATGAGGGATATGTAACATCGAACTCCTGCTGCACACCTGTATTGCTTATAAGGCAGGGAAAGGTGGAAACAAATAAAAAATAACTATCTTATCCTTGCTCTTTTGACTAAAGCCACGATGCTTGGTTCCCTGAACAGATCCATCAGCTTATCATTTCTTCTCCAAATTTCATTCTCCGAGACTCCTCCCCATATCCTTCTCAACATCTTTCTCTCCCAGGAGTTGAGCACCTATTTTGCGTTTCTTGTTGGACACGTTTCTCCCCCACAGATCACTACTGACTTTACGATGGTAACTTACCATACGTAAAACTTACGATTTAGAGAGAGCTCTAAACTTCAATATTTTTTACAGTGAAAAAAACATCATTTCCTGCTGCTATCCTGACCTCTATTTCGCTCTCTATTTTGTTGCCATCTATAACCAGGCTTCCCAGGTACTTAAACTGGTTTACAGAACTGAAGTATTTAACAACAGTTAAATTAAACCTTCCATTACTTTTAATAAGAAGTTAATAATACTCGTTTTATAGAGAACCTGATAGCTGAGCACGTTGAAGGTAGGGTCCCTGAGCACTTGGTTCAGAAGGTTGTGGGCTCAATTCCCACCTATGTCAGTGAATATTTATTTTGTGGTGGCCTCGAGAAATCAGCTTTGACATTCTCATTCTGGGCCTGTATAAGTCTTTAAAGGATGAGAAAACAAAACCTTAGCTAAAATGCTCAGGAAGCATCAAGTACTTCTTAAAATTGAATCAATTATCAAAAATGTTACAAAAAAGCTAATCTGATAATAAGTGAGCTACAGAGGAAAATGCGTGCTCTTGAGATTCATCAGTAATATTAAGACATCTAAATTATATACTGATGTCATTTCTTCCATTTAGTAGCAACAAAATATAACAGAATTTAGTTCAAAATGAGAAAACTTGATTACATTTTGGATATGTGCCCTTGTGAATGAAATTCAGTCACGTTTAATACAAATAAACAATGATAGTATAGCTCCTTTTTAGAATGGATAGCTCATATATAACATTAAACATAACAGGTAAAATTAAAATATCAAAGGTAGTATAAGGTAAGACCCTACACGAATTATTTTTTTTTCACAGTAATGCACTTATTAATTCACTTTTAATTTCTGTTTTAGAGGGATCGGGGAAAAAAAAAAATAGGTGCTTTCTTAGACTTAGAGGTCTTATGGGTTCTTTTTCTTGCGAATTATCTTACCCAGCCTATCTACTAAATTCTTAAAAAATCTACTAAACAATATTGTAGAGAATGAAAATATCCCCTTTTGATACTAACACTTGACTTGAGCATGGAGGAGAAAATGATATATTCTGTAAAATAAAATAAAATAAACCAACTCAAAATATCGTCTTAAAATAACTCTTTTAAAAAACAAACAATACCTCAGATTAATATGAAAATATATGGGATCAGTAAAAAAGGGAGAAAAATAGCGATGTTTTTACAATCTTCATTTTTAAAATTAGTGCTTTAAAAAATAAAATAAAAATACTAAAAAGTACAGAAGTTTGTTGCTGGTTGAGTTGAGTTGCATTTTTCTGCAATTGTGGAAAACTGGCTGAATTCCCAACTTCAGGAGGTACCTATGTGCAATTCTTCTGGTCATGAGTTGTGTAAGTTTAAAATGCCTATTGTTTAAATTTAAAAAAGTTATTAATGCCCTTTGCTTGTGTGAGTTTTTAAAGACCTCGCAACCTCTGTAGTTCTCCGGATAGTCTTTCGTGCTCAGTGCAGATTTGGCTGGTTCATCCCGTGATTTCTGACAGGTGTTTGATGCATGGAGGCCGGCACATTTAACGCACCTGGCTTGGTGATGGCTATAGCTCTTGGTGTGTCCTAGGTTTTAGCAGTTAGTGCACTGCACTATTATAAATTTCTGCCTGGGCTGCTCAAAGAGTACCGTTGAATACACAAGTCTTGTTACTGGAAATATTTCGCAATTGTTCCGTGCAGGCACTAAGTCAACGAACGATGGTAGTGGAAATTTTTCAGTGGGATGCAATACACAAGAAATATTTCGGATGTTATGTCCTATTTCCTCTAAGCCTCAGATTAATATGAAAATATATGGGATCAGTAAAAAATTAAGAATAATAGCGATGTTTTTACAATCTTGATTTTTTTAATTTTGTGCTTTAAAAATGAAATAAAAATACTAAACAAAAAAAAAGAGTTTATAATAAAATAAACTTATTTAGTAACAAGCAGTAATTGAAAAAAAAATATTATTTTGTATATAATTCATCAATTTTAAGCATTTATAGTTCTAATAAAACATGCAGTTTTTTTAGTCCTTATTTCTTCTTGAAAAGTAATTATTAAAGTTAGCGTCTAGAAACGAACTAAAAGTTTGTTTGGTGTTGTTTACAGGCGTAAAACTTGTTGGTCACCACACACATACACACGCAGGCACGCACGCACGCACACACACTCACACACACCTGGGGCAAACAAATGTAAAAGAGGAACGTGATTCATACAATGTAAAAATTAATAATAAATAAAAAAAAAAATTAAAATCGAAGAGGAGTTATAATTTATAAAGAAGGCTTTTAAGAATTTGAACACCAATGTAATTTTAGCTTCCACATCTGTGAGAGCTTCTGACAAATTTGGGGTCAGTCCCATCCTGTTTAATGTTGGCAAATAGTGAGTAGTTGGAGGTGGGAGTTCTCTGATCAGGTGAGTGCCTCTCTGGCAGCTTTGTCTGCAAGCTCGTTGCCAACAATGCCAATGTGGCTTGGAGCCCATATCAAATTTATGGACTTACCTTGTGATAGTTTTAGGAGAAAAGATTGTATTCTTATGGTGAGTGGATGTTCGGGGTACATGTTTCTCAAACTTTTTAGAGAGCTCAACGAATCTCAGATTGTTTTTTGAGTTATTGAAAGACAAAAAAGGAGAGTTGATGATATTGCGTGGAGTTCGGCGGTGTATATTAAGCATAACTTATATAATTTAAATTTGTGAGTTGAATCGCGTGTAACGAAAGATGAGGCGGTTGAGTTATCTGATTTGGTACCATCGGTTGGTATATCAAAAAATGTTTGATCGGAAAATGAAAAATCGGAATATTTTCTAGAAGACGCGACAACCGTTCTTTATACTTGACAGATGTGGTGTTATTTTTTTGCAGAAAGGACAGATGTAACATTGTTACAGGTTGTTTTAGAGTTCAAGGTGGGTTCTGAATTTCAGGCTTCAGTATCGGAATTGCTTCAAGTGTTGAAATAGCCAGAGTGATTCTTTCTGCCAATGGAAGTGTTTGGTTTGATTTCTGCTGAAAAGCTAAGGAGAATTTAGATCGGAAAACATGTTTGTAAGTTGGATGATTTGTTTGTTGAAATAATTTGGAAACATAATTTATGACCAGCTTTTGTCTCCAAAATGATAGCGGAGGTAGGCCTGTTTCAGAGCAAATGCTGAGGATGGGAATGGTCCTGAATGCACCGGTAGCAATACGGATTCCTGTATGATGTACTGAATCGAGCTTGGAAAGAGTTCGGGGACGTGCAGAGCCATATATAAAAGAAACATAATCTAGCTTGGTACAGACTAATGCAGTATACAGTTTTAACATGGTAGACCCATCCGAACCCCACGACCAACTAAAAGTTTTTATATCTTACGACTCCTCTCCTCTCCCCGTTTCAGTTACTGGCCACAATCTAAATAAGGCTTTGCTATTATTATTCAGAACTTTTATAAACTTATAATCCAATTTCAATCCGTATTTTTATTCATTCCCAAGCTTTTATTAAATTGAATTACGATTATTGAATATACAAAATTAGCATTTAGAATAGAACAGTATAGAATATATTGGATTTTCATTTATCATTATAACCTATCTGGAAATTTCACAAAACCATGATTGGATCATTTGGATCGCATGATGAATCCTGCCAGCCAATTATATGGTTCTGAAATGACTGATGATATCAAGGCACGGTGAATTTATAATTCACTTATATTCCTTTAGTTGAGTTTGATCTGAGTATTAATGATCTGAATAATATAAAACATTATAAGCTCTATCGGTATTGTATACCTATAAAGTTTTCTATTTTATTATTATTAGTAAGGTACTAAAGCAGGTATTTTATTGCTTGCAATATTATTCTGAAAAGGTTTGTTCCAGAATAAGAAGAAATTTTTATAACTATTATTGTTCATATTATTTACTCAATGTATGAGTTAATAATAAAACTTATTGATTCAGTATCCCGTCAAGTACTGTTGAAGCCACCGTGAATCGAGGTAAATTTTTAAATAAAACCTTTAAAGAATAAAAAAAAACTGGTTATATATAAATAAATAAATATTTATTTGGTGAGGCCAACAATAGAAAACATAAACATAAAATAAAACAAAATAATAAATCTAAGTAAAACTAAAGGCCTTTTAAACAAACATAATTAGAAAAACGAATTATGAAAAGAGAGAAATAAATTTACAAAATTAATCCACTCAGCTTTGGTAGAGGAAGATATTTCTTTTTGTAAAGATGTGTAGGTTATTGTTTCGTAGTTAATAATATCGCTCAAATTGGATATAAGTTGGTGGACCTACGTCTATACTGGCTCTTTAGTCCATTCAGTATCCCAACTTCATCTAGATTAATTATCATAATGCCATTCGTTGGATTAATCACAATCAGCAGTAAAGATGTACAAAAACCAAAATGGCCACACTGGTACTTAATGAGGGCTGACAGGTTCTGGTTTTGGATTGTAATGATCAAAATTGATAATCAAAATGTATCCAAACCACAATAGACAACCTAACACGCAGACCTGGTCTGCCAATGCACTATAATTGTCACAAACAACAATGAATCTGTCTGAACAAACACATAATGTAAACAGACAGGACTGGTAATAAGTGATACTAGACGAATAATTAGCAACAACTCCTTTTAAAAACGTATCTAGGCGACCCATAGCAACTGGTTTTCTTACTCTTAGATATTATAGTTCAAAATATAAATACTTCAGATTTCTTTTCTAAAATATAAATACTACAGATTTTTTTTCTAAAATAAAAATAAACTTCTAAAGAAAATAGTACAAATAAAAATTAATGTTTTATGTTATTAAATTAAATACTAAGACTATTTACAAAATATTTACGTATTAATTATTGAACTTGGCGTGCACAACTGCAATAGTGTTATTTTATATTAGGATGTCCAATAGTTTTGAGTTTTTTGGGGCTCTTAGTCAACTCAGACGGAATCATCGAACCGTTTTTTGTTTTTTCCATCTTGCATGAGAATTCCTAATCTCTTGTCCAGATGGAGTCCTAGGTAGCAGACCTTTTCAACCTATGTTAAGTGGAGTTTAATAAGTGCTAGGGTGTCAGCTGTAAACACTGTGTAAAAGATGGGATAAAGGATATTGACCCTGAGGAACACCAGCAGACTGAGAAAGGAGGGATGAATAGGCACTATTATGATTTGCTTTGATTGATATTGAAAACATATATTATGAAGAAAATGAGTCTTTAATTTTTTGTAGAAGAACCACATTACTAAATATGAAAACCAACACACACATACACGTTTATAAATATATAGAAAACGTTTTTATTTACTGTTAATATTAAATATTGTTTTGAGGATCAGTCAGTAACAAAGCAAACATAATGAGACGACGTTTCGAGATTATATTCATGCCCTACTGCAGATGTTCATTCCTATATATTACCATCTTTGAGATATCAGTAACCAGTAAAATTAGGTTTTTTGCTACATTAAATCACTTAGTTCCAAAAGTTTTTGGAATGATTGTGGGAAGGTCCCCTGAAAAAGGCCTATTAAATTTCCGTTGATGTAAGTTGCTAGAATTTGAGAGGAGGGGAGTGTCGATAGTCTTCTTTTTTAGTATTTGACGCACATATCGAAAACTGTGTGTGGCCCAGATATGTGTACACTCCTCAAAATTAAAGCATATGAAATTCCCTACAAATTGTTACAATCAATTATATTCCTAACTGCTGGCGTATAATTGTCATATATACGATCATTATTTTATAATACATATTAATATTTCATTGGGAGATATTATAATTTCTCCACAATTTACTAAGTGCGTTCTCTTCCAACTTGTAATATGATATAAGGGGTATTCATGATATTGTGTTAAATGTAAAATGTTTTACCAGGTTAAATGTTATAAGCATAGGATTATGAGCAGTCCTATTTAAAGTCATGTTAAATGGTAAATGCATAAGAGCTCCTAGCGGATTTTCTGAGCGACTTGTTTAGGAACCTTTCCTTCCAAAACTTCCTGTTATTGTTTACTTCTAAGTTTTTATTACA
>NW_027112173.1:801978-821512 GCF_000696795.3 Halyomorpha halys | reverse complement strand
TATTGCATATACCACGAAAACTACTATTTTTATGAAAAGAATCATAATAAACAGTAATGACAGAATATTAAATTATTATTCCAATCATCCAAAATAGCAAATAATTAACGTAGCCAAAAATCTAATAAAATAATACATAAAATTAACAGATATTAAATATTTAAAAGAGGTTAAAAATGAAATATACAAAATGTTGGAAAATAATTTCTACCCATACAGATATATTATTGATCACTGGTATAAACGTATCAATGAAATAAACCATCGTGATAAAGAAATAAAAATTATGAAGATAAAAAAATAAAAAATACTAAGGATGAAAACTAAATCTAAGGAAAACTAAAATAATTACGGATTATTTGAAAGTCATGATGAGAAATACAATAACAGTAATAATAAAAATAAAATGAAAAAAACAACTGTTAAAGTAGGCAGTTTTCAAAAACTAAAATACATCCTTGGGATGATAAATAAAATTAAAAGTGTTTTTATGAAGTTTGACTATCCAGATTAAAAATTTGAATTACATAATTACAACAAATTAGATAATTTCCAGTTGACCTGAAACTCAGGTCGAAATGTCGGCATAAAATAAATAAATATGGTTTTTGTTTATTTATGTTGGTTTTTGCTGACCGCACCCCCGACAAACTTCTCCAATCATTAATCTACTAGGTCAACTATCTTCACCTCACCGTAAAAATATTAATGTCACAGCATTAGCAGAACACAGTAGAAAACAGAAAACAAGCATGAGTTTAATTTTAAAGAAGTTAAAATTTTTAACAAAGCAGAGGGTGTAAGAATTATAAAATATTTAGAATGTATAAAAAGGAGTTTCAGAACTTATCTAAAGTAAACTGGTATAGCAAGTGTTAGTACCTGCACAACAGGCTTAAAATCTATTGATGAAACGGATCACCTATGAGAGTGGTTCTCAAACTTTTTGTCGTACCGCCCCCTTTCCAGGAAAAATATTACTTAGCGCCTCCTGGAAATTAATTATTTTTTTAATTTTTAAAAGTAATTAATAGGAAATATATATGTATTCATATTTCTACCTTTTTCGTAAAATATAACAAAGAAAGGTCTAAATTAGAAACATTTAGTTTGAAAATTATGAAACTATTTATTGAACTCAGAATAGAATGCAATGAGAAGGATGAACCGGATGTGCTACCAATTTTGTAATTCTCAGCTCTATTTTCGTTAGCAGTAATATTGTTGACCGTGACAACTTGTAGTTATTCATCGCCCCCAAATGCACCTGTGGCCATCACCGCCCCCTGAATCGCTGCAGCGCCCACTTTGGGAATCACTGTCCTGTGACATAATTCTGAGAAATTCTGAGTTTAGTGTTTATTTATATATCCCTCCTCTCTCATTAAAAATCAATTATTTATTTGATTAAATCCATAAATTACATTGTTTTTGTTATTAACCTTTACTTTTCTCTCTTCTTAAGGATTATTATTTTTATCTATTTAGTTTTTTTTTATCTATATATATAATTTTTTACAATGAGGTGTAGATAGCTGACCGTAAATTAATAATTGGAGAAGTTTGTCGGGGGGGTGCGGTCAGCAAAGAACAACATAAATAAACAAAACCATAAAGGCATAAAATAAATAAATATGGTTTTGTTTATTTATGGTGTTCTTTGCGGACTGCACCCTCCGACAAACTTCTCCAATAATTTTTTACAGTTCATCGCCATTATTCACAACTGTCCTATATTTATATAGCATTATAAATACTTAGGTGTGTCTTTTGCACGAGACTATAACCTCCCCTCCCCCACCTTAATCAATTGTTAAACAAAACAAAAAATGTAACTGTTATATTAACCATGTAAGGTTCACCAGTCCTGTTATAATATCTGGTATTAAAAAAAAATATTTAAAAATAGGGTTTATTTATTCATATTTTAGACTGGAAAAATCAATTTTTTACTACCTAAAATTACCGCAAATAGTTGGTGATATGAAGCAATGAGTATTTCGAATATTCTGTATTTATTATCTGAATTTGTATATATGAATGTCGCATGTTTGTACGGATCTCTTCTGAGGGACAATACTAAATGCAGTAAAATTTTATCATAATTATGAGAGATAGTTGACCGTGGATGATAAATGAGGAGAAGATGGTTGGGGGTGCGGTCAATGAAACACAAATAAGTATGATTAACTTATTTTAATGTGCCGACGTTTCGGCTAGAGTTTCTAGCCTTCTTCAGGGCTAAAAACAAAACAAGATAACAACCACAGTAAGTATAGAAAAATATAAAAAGAAAGTATAAACAGAATAATTTTACACATACAATGCATAATTTTACAAAATAGAATTAATAAAATGAAGTGATGAGAGAAGCGGGAAATAAAATGTATACATAGGTAATTGAAAAAGCGGGTACAATAACTTACTTAAGGAAATGAAATAAAAATAAAGTTATATAATGCAAAGAAGTATGAACATATTAGTTATTATTAATTTAAAATTTAAATATGAAAAGAAAATGAAAATTGAGAGGAAGAAAATATATGTAACAATAATAGATGATAAAGAGGCAAATTATAAGTATAGTGTACAAAACTTATAATGCGGGCAAGGAAAATGGATAAAAGTGGAGAAAATAAGGGGAAAGAGTAAAATAAGATAAAAGTAAAATAGGGGGAAAGAGTAAAATAAAGAAAAGGGGAAAGAAAACAAAAAATAAATAATAATAAGTTGTTTATCTCAAGAATTTAATCAATAAACTGTGAATAGAAAATAAGATAGAAAAGTAATAATAAAATAACCATTTCATCTAATAACACAAAATCGATTTTATAAGTAATGAAATAACTAAAGACACGGAAATAAAAATATGAGTTGATTTTCTAAATTAATAAAAAAATTATACTTAATTTTGATACTCATAAATAAAAAAATCTTAACAAATAAAAAGGTTTTAAACAAAATAAACTAAACAAATCGCTATTCCTAATTACGAACTAAATGTAAATTAATGTGAACTAATATATACACTTAGAAATGATACAAAACTGTGTGGAATTCGCGACCATAAATCATAAACAATACAAACTTTGTCGTTAGTATATAACCCAACTTCCACCAACATCTCGATGCAGAAAGATAGAGATCGATAAAGGTTTAAGTGTCAGTGAGGTTTCGAAATGTCTGCGTCGGTGGGTAAGGATATTTTATTGACGCTAAAGTGAATATTGTCCGTATAAACACACAACATTCATGTACACAAAAACAAAAACAATATTGCAGTATTTTACCTAACTAATAGTTAACATCTGTTTTAATTACAAATAAAAGAAAAAACATATGGTTTAAAAAGATAGTCAACTGGAAAGCGCAATAAACAAAAAATTAAAATAAAATGCCTCTCTCTGGATTTAAACAGCATTCATATGTTCATTATGTGAAAGTGTAAATTATGTATAAAAATAATAAATAGATACCTATTAGGTGTTTTATATTTGTATGTTAGAGTTGTTTAGATGAAACGTGTTGCAGGCGAGCCCAAGCGGGGCCCCGGTGCCCACAGAGCGCCCCTCCCTCTGCGCAGCACTTCTTCACCCCGATCACGCCCGCAGGAGACCATCGTCACCGAGCCTGGATGAGCCCGACCCCTCACCTTCATCTTCTACTGCATCCTCACTTACCAGTGTCCGCTTCCCAGATCGTCGCCGCTCTTCTATCGCAAGGTACTCTCTGCTCGACGCTCTGGACCTAGAGTATGCTCTATTCCGCGCTGCTGCTAGAGGATCAGTCGGACCTTACAGTCTCTCCGGTAGCGTCCATAAACTGACTTTCACACAGTCTCTGGCCTTCCCTGCGCTTGCTAGAGGACTTGCTAACAAAAGATCTTACTCCAACCAAAGACCTCTCGACCCGGGAGATTCGGGTCTCAACGTCTTCGCGAAGATCGTGACAGCTCTCGTCCTCATGTTGGTTTCAGTCATGGTGTTCGGTGTAGTGTACAAGTTCGTCAGGACGTGAGGTTTGCTCCTGTCCCACCAGGGACAGCCAGAGCAGACATTCAGCTATAATGCAGGGTAATGGATGGAAAAAAATTTCGTGGCAAAGATCTGATGGCACTCTATCTGAAGAACATCTGGTCAAAATATATTTTTTAAAAGACGATTGAAACATAGCAATCGTCAGACAATTGTGAACCTGTTATGTTTGGAAGGGGGTATGTTTTTGAAGATGGTTACTCATTTCTGGATGTCTTCTTTAACACTTCTCACACCTGAGTCTTTTTAGAAATGGAAAATGGTTTCATATTGAAAAAAAAATTAACTTGGCAGAAGCATTCTCCACTTCAACTACTCTTTCAATCGATCTATGTTTGTTTCAACTTCTCAGATACTCCTTGAGGATTTAAGATGATTCTGAGGTATTGGAGATATCTCCAATGAGCGTAAAGTAGTTGAAGATTCTAAATGTGCTGGAATATTAATGAGGCTGCTTAAATTAAGAGAAAATAATGAAATGATGAGAAACTTTAAAATGTGCAAAAACAAGGACATTGTGAGTATCTCTTTAAATAGGGAATCTAATACAAGATAACACACTAATTATTTACTGTTAATATTGATGTCATACAATGGGTGTTCTTAGCTATTATTCTTAACAATTTCACTCTCCTGAATGTCCCTTATGCTAATCCTGGATTTAATAGTCATTTCAGAAATATGTTAAAAATAATCAATTTTTCCAAATTTATCGAGTATCATTAATTAAATTAACAATGATGCTGCTTATTTTTCCTACAATTAAATAAATGTGAATTTTACACTGCTGAGAATAAAATCAGATTATACTGCAGAATAATTTACTCAGCTTTGTTATGAAAATTTGAATAGGTAACAAATAACAGTAAATTTAAACTTTTACAGGGTGAATTTTTAATGAAAAACCACGATAACAAGTTTTATTATAAAAAGAACAGCTATTCATAAACAACTTTCAATGATGTAAATAATGAATATATATTTTTAAAAACAATGAATGAAATTTCAAGAATTTTCTAATGAAAATACTTTTTCCTCAACCCCACCATTTCCATGATGAAATGTACTTTAAAAAATAATGTTTGAATATAAATATATTTTAGGGACAAAGGTAATGTTGATATATATATATATATATATTTCAATTTACCAAATAAATACTCATGTTGAGAATTAATGATAACAGAAAACAGTGTCTTAGATGGATTAATATTTGAATGATGAAATTTCAAGTTATAAATTGGTTTTGATTGAGAATTATTTTAGGGCCAAAGGTAAATGTGTATTATCATTATATATACATACATATATTTTTAATTTACCATTTATATATATGTTGAGAACTAATACAGATTAAAGACTCTTGGATAAATAAATACTTCAATAGGATAAAATTTAAAGTTATAAATTAGCTTTGACTGAGAATTATTATCTTATAGACAAAGATAAATGTTGATTAATTTTTTATTTTCCAATTTAATTACATAGCTATGTTGAGAACTAATAATAACAGACAAAAGTCTCTTGAATGAATAAATATTTGAACTGGATAAAATTTAAAGTTATACTAACTTGCTATGGAACTTCAATCGAAGTTATAAACTCTAAAATGTTTTGTAGAAAGAAAGTGTGGATAGCGGTCTATAAAGATACAAAATAGTAAACATTGACAATTATTAATCAATAATATGGGATTTAAATTTTCCCCATTTAACCCTGATGAATCCCTGCAACGTTGGGCAAAACATTAAATACCAATAAATTGATAATCTTTACTACTTGACCACTACCCGGATGATCTTCCTACAATTTACAACATACTATTAATCTTCCAATCTAAAACATTTTGGTAAACTCTAATATGGGTCATTCTCCAATTTTGGTCCTATTTCTGTTACAGAGATTTTGAAGAATGATTGACCAACAGAATCTGAATTATTTTATTTTTTTTCTTACTATCCTCCTTAAGGTCAATGTTTCCTTCTCACTTTGGGGTTCTAATCATTTATTTTTAGCACATTAAACATGCAATGCTTGTTTCCTCACTCCCTAGTCCCATTACAAAACTAGAACTAGTCTTTACAAGTCAATGGTACACATTTATTTTGCAGTAAACCTAAAAAAAACTATTGGTATAAAACATAATATGAATTTTAGAAAGAGCACACTAATCACACACACAATACTTTTTATCTTTGTCACACAGCTTCCTTCTCTTTTATGAAATTCCTACCAACATACCCTGTGAAAAGAAATATTTTGGAGGGAAAGGTGACCTGAATACACTAAAAGGAAGCAGAAAACATTTGATGAAATGTTCAAATGATCTCCTTCATTTCCATTTTTAACCTCTTCCATTAGGTACAGGATGTAAGAAGTTGATCTTACTAGTCTCTACTTGCCAGTTTGGTATTTTTCTTTTTTCTTTATTTCATGTGAGGTTTTCTTTTCCAATTATGAACTATCTTTTATGTTTTAAGTCAGTTTACCTTTATAAAAAAAATAGGGCTAAGTTCCTTATATCCTAAGTAAATATATTGCAGCTCTGAATGACTAATGAAAATACTGTCAAATTTCGAAGTTGACTTAATGGAACTATGCTGAAGGGCTCAAAAACAAATTTACTAGATGTTTGAAAATCAAAATAATTATAATTATAAAATTCCATTCTTGCCAAGTTTTTAGGTAGAATGATAACGACTTACAAACATTTAGTAAATACATTTTGAGTCCGCAAAAACAATAAAGTTGATTTCACAAAGTTAGCAGATGCGACATTATACTTCTGGATCAGGGATATGATGGTTATTTATATGATATTTTCAAAATAATATTGTTTATGACACTAAGTATTATGTTTTATGTTGGATTTTACTGTCATAATTGATGTGATAATATTGAAAAAGTGAGAATGTTTCAAGTACTTTTAAGCAGGAGGAGTTTTTGTTAGTTTGAAGTAAGTTTAATATTTAAAATGTCTTATGATCAAAAAGTTAAGATTTAACATTACTAAAGAAATATTTTCAATTAAAATGAATACAGTATTTAGGCAATCTATTTCGTTCTATCATTCCTTAGTGGTTTATTCTACTCCCTAGTATACAAGGGATATTTTTTAAATATCAATTTCACGAAAAACAAAAACTATATTAAGTGTGTGTCTGCTTTAGAATATGATCAAGAAGCATTCTCTGAAAGTAATATAAATAAAAAAATTGAATCAATAGATTTTAACGTTTAAACAATTTTTGTACCTAAACACCAACAAATTTGTAGAATGACCAACATACAAATTATATAACTATATAATACGTTTCATAATACATCAGACTTATAACTTCAAAGTAAAATAAATTAATTCTGAATCTGATATTGTGACTTAGAACAGATATTGTTCAAATACAGATTTTATCCATCATTGTTGTATTCCATCCAACAGGTTTTTCAGGTTTTTCCCTTTGTAATAAACTTATTTTGCACAAGAAAGACTTGAAAACAGATAATGTTTGTATAAAAGACAATGAATTTTATGATTAAGCAGTTTGAAAGGGAACATAAGTAATATTAATTGAGATTTCCCTAAAATATATTTTTTTTCTGTAAATAACTGTTATAGTCTGTTTCATAATATTGATGTGTAGAAAAAACTAATTAGAGAAAACATGAAAAGATAAAGACACTCCTATTCCAGCCACATTCAATAAGTTAGACATAAACAACATGTACTTTGTTACCTGGTTGCTTTGGAGTTATATTATTTATTTTGAATGTTACCAATTATTCCAGTCAAATACCTTACTTGTTATTTACAATAGTTTATTACTGCTTTCAACAATGTTGAAAAAATTTGGAGAACACATACATAATTACTAAAACTAAAAGGAATACATACAAACTAAAAAAATTATAATCCTCAATATAATTTGATGTGACATACTGTTTCCTCAATTAGGATCTGAAATATATTGTCGTATTCCAAGGAAATAGGCAATAGGTATCAGACAACAGGTGATAAGATTATAATAATCATCTTAAGTGATAAAACTTAATAAGAAGGAAACTGTAATATTTGTTGATAGAACAAGTTAATGACTATAACCCTCCCTATTGTTACTAAAACAAAATAGAATCAAAAACCTTTTTAAATGATAAACACAAATATAAACATTCAGAGTGAATAAGTAAAGAAAGAACTAAAAAGCAACCTGACGTCAAAGATATGTATTCATGCCAATAAAAGACCACTAATTTCTAGAATGTGGCTAGAATTGGAAAATACCTTAATGTCATTTATTTATGTATATTGTAAACAGCATAAATAAATTAGGATCTTTCTAATGGAATATCAATGTCACTGTCTCTTCTATACAATTTATTATAAAAAAAATTGTATGAACCAGAAATATATATTATACATATATACATAAAAAGCTATTATGTGTGTTAAATACTTCAATGACCTATCACAAGCCAAAAATAATATTTAATTATATGATTAAATGCCTAATGAATAATTTGGTTGGAGATTGGTGCTCAAAATACATAACATTTATTTATATATATATAAAACATCCTATCTAATTGTGATTGCATAAATATTTTTAAACTGTAAAATATATTATTTGTGTCATTTTATTTATCATTCCTACATTATCATTTTCAATTACAAATTTATATTCAGAATATTATATATATTTAGATATATAAATACATATTATATATTTTATATTCAAAATATGTTCATTATTATCATATTACGTAATTTTGTTTTCTATTGTCTATACTGATTCTGCTGAATATTCTCAATAAATCAAAAAGTTATACAACCTCCCACCTCAATATTTAAAATTTTGAAGGCATCAAATGTTGAATTTTTTTTGTTTTAGTTTCATTTTAACACAACAAGAAGTTGAGCCCTGTCATCTAGTAATTAATCAGAAAGTATAGAAAAATTATGAAAGACAAAAATAATATTGGGATAAGTAAAAACAAGTATGGATTTTTAAAATTGCTTAAATTCCCATTATAAGGACCGTTATAGCTCAAAAAATATATAAATTACAGTAATTGATAAAATAAAAAGAGTTTTGTGTTTAATAAAGAATGTTTGGTATGATAATTTATTTATTTGGTAGCCTTTTAGATCCTGGAGGTATGTATTATTGAAGTATTTAAGGTAATCAGTCAAATCTTGGTGGAAATTTCAACTTAAATAAAAAAATAATGTTTTATTTAGTGTAAGGTACAATTGCAGCAGTAATTTGAGAAACAAATCTTCTTTATTTCGTTCCCGAAGTTGGGTTTGCCATCTCTAATCATTGGTTAGTCATCTCCGCATACACCACAAGTAGTAGATACATCCTTAATCCATACATTAAAATAGAAACAGTATTAATACAAGTTATAGTGATATCATAAGGCCCCTCCACACACGAGACGAGACGAAATCGAAGTTACTGGCTCATTTGTGTACTTTTATAAACAGGAAAAATCGAGCTTTTTTTACTAGATTGTATTTTTAATGAAGGAGTTTTCCCAGGATATCAGATTATTTCCCAACTGGGCTAATTGGAGAAAGATTTAAAATTGTCCAAATTTTCTTTAGCTTTTCTTCTAATATCTTTTTGAACTACAGAATAGATTTTTCCGATTCAAAAATTTTCCGATTCTATAGTTGTAGACGAAAACAAGAATGCCCAACTTTTCTTCTGCTTTTCCACTAATAACTCAGGAATGGCTGAACTGATTTCTCTGGTTCAGACGATTTTCCGAATGTTACAGTAGAATGTAAACAATTTTCTTTAACTTTTTCATTAATATTTCAGAAACAGCTTAATGGATTTTTCTGTTTCAAACGATTTCCAAACATTAAAGATTTACACTAAATAGAAAACTAGTGTGAACATCATCCCACTTTTCTTTAGATTTTCTATTTCACTCGTGAATGACTGAATTGATATTTCCGGTTCGAATGAATTTCCGTGAGTAAAAAGACAGAAAATTAATTTTTACTTTGGTTTTCTTTCTTTTGGCTTACTTGAATTGTAAACATTTCTGTTAATTTACAATTTTACTCGGTACCGCTTTTAAGTTTTAATTGTTACTGATTAGGGAGAGTCTGTGGTAAGAGAAAAGTGGTTAAATGGTAATTCGAAGGTAAGTAGCCCAAATATGGCATCTGTTTCTATACAACAAGATATCATAACAGGAGGTTATGGAAGAAAAGATTCTGGGATTCACTAGTGTAGCTTTGAAATCAAAGAGCACCGTTGTTGCTATTTTGAGGTAAGTTGTGAATGATAAATTAAATTAAATATAAAGGTTTCTTGTCAATGATATATTTGAGCTTTCTGGGAACCTGTTGATGATTTCGATAGCCAAGGATCTCTATTTTCAGGATATCACTAAGATTTTGTTTGTATTTCGGTTTTTATTTATTATTATTTATTTTTTTTTTTTGTTAAAGGTAATGGGTGTACTTCAGTGAAAATAGGGGGTTACCCTAATATGCCCTATCGATTTCTAGGTTAGCCATATTAGCACAACATTTGTTTCTTGTTGTTTTCAACCATACTTTTTATATTTACAATAATACTTTGTTAGTAATTGATTATTTATTAACTGTTTTAATGTTCCTTTCCATGAAAATGATTTCTCTACTCGTTAAGAAAAGAGGAAAATAAGGGCAACTAAAAAATGCATTGAAAGCGATGAAAGAAGGAATGCCATCCTACAAAGCAGCTGAGCTCTTAGGGGTCCCTTGGGCATGTGTCAAACTTAAGTACACCAATTGCGTTGTGGTTATGACAACTAAACTGACAGGGTGCATGTGTGTCCACAATGTGAAGAGTAATCTGCTAAATTTATTCATATGATATAACTACCTGCTGCAATAATTTTTTTATGGACAAAATTAAATGTGATTTTTCCTTGGTAACAAGATACAAGTTCATTATGTAGGCTATATTACCAGGGGTTCCAAACTGATAATGGTTTGGGTGATAGTCCTAAATTCCTCCTAAACTTCCTTCTAAATTTATTTCCTTACTTTATTTTGAAAGTAGATATATTACTCTAGCTGTAGGCCAAATTCCAGACCAATTTATCGAATTTTTAGTGTGCTACAGTTGTTCAAACCGAAGATAGGCCATATTTGAGACACCTTAATTAATAAATTAATAATTTATTTATTGTTATTTAAAACTGTATAAAATTATATATAACAAGTAAATTTGCTATTAGATATATAATGACATGATACAAACACGTGGAGAATCTACCCATTGATAGAACTCCAAAATATATATATTTTAGGATGAACAAAATGAAATAGCTACTTTAAATTTTACATTTTCATTCAAAAGCAAAAATAGATAGCATATTGAGTGACATAAAATATCACTAAAAATAAAAAAACATAAATAATGATTATGTTGTGATTTTTATCTTACATCAAATAAATCAGAGTTATTTCTTTAGAAAAATAAAAAATTGACATTTAAATAATGAAAATAATTTATATTATATAAAAATACATACTTAGAGGAGAACAAACCCTGATTTAGCACAGCAGTAGCTGAAAGATCCAACTTAATAGGTCGACGTTCCAACTTCCACAACTTGACATGCTTTATATTAATAGATTCTCCTGGCTAGTTCGCGTAACATCAATATTTAAAGTTTATGGTCCGTAAAGGGCTGCTGTTATCATTTCAAGATTCAGGCTTAAGCAAACAATTATACACTTATCTCAAAAATATACTTATTTTTATTACCTTCTTGAACATCTTATATCAGCAACTTAAAACAGATATCTAAATCTGTTCAAATGCAAGTATTTGCTTTGATGTCTTAGGGTGATGTACTATCTCTTTTTATTTTGTCTGCATAATGATGATACCCAATTCATGAACTAATTTTTCACCTATATTTAAGAAACTCAAGGCTTTTTATTTTGAATCTTTCAATTATATCATTACTTTTTTTATATTTTACAGCGGGGCCAACCCCATGGCCCGCCAGGTACATTTTTCTGGCCCTGAAATTCAAAATATATTTATTTTATAATGGGCAAAGTAGGAAAACCTAATAGATTTAAAAAAAAAATTTTTACATCCATATATTCAAAAATTAACAGTAGAATTATGAGAAAAAAATTCATTATGATTCATTTTTTGTTTGTTTAAATGACATTGTTCGAACTTAACCACACTAAAAAATAACAGATGCTTTGTTACAATACCAATTACAATATGTAAATACCCAAACTGAGATCAATTTTCAAGCGAAGTGAAAGATTGAAGACATGAAAATCTCACTAGTATAAAATATATTTTTTAACGTTTTAATTTTTTTATTGATTTATATGTTTAGTGTTTTATATATCTTTGCAATGTGCATTTAGTATCATTATTATCAGATTGTCTTTGTTAACTTGTAAGAATAACAGTAAACACAAAAAAGTAACTAATTTTGTTACAATTTTTCACTCCAAACATTGTCAATGGTGGGTCAAAATCTTACATGGGGATATATAATGTTAAATGCAGCCTGCAGAGCTATAATGTATTTCAATATCCCATGGCCTGCAAGATCATTTGGACTGGCCATTCTCTGTTTTATAGGAAATTTTGTGAATGTTTCAGGATTAGCCACTATAGCATCCCCCCAAACATTAAATAAATTGAAATTTTATAAATTCTGAATGAAATTTATTTGAAATAAGATAATATTTTAAATATCAACATCACAATAGCTACTTTAAAAGAGAAAATAATAAATAAGTAATTTAGTGATTAAACAGCGGAGACAACTACTGCAAGAACTAATAAAAAGAAACATGTTTTTTCCATTGCGTGCCAGGACTATGGACCAGCTCAATAAAGTTTTTTTTTATTTGAATCATCCAAATATTTATAGATCCTATATTATTTATCTTTGTTGTGCTTGACTATTGTTAATACATTAAATATAATTTTAACTGAAAGTGGTAAACCATTCATAATTTTGATAAACCTTATGAAACAATCTTGATAAAGATTTTTAGGTGTTAACGGAATGCTTAATTTTAGTGGTTCTTTCCTGAACTCAGTATCCCTTGAAAAACATATAAAAATAAATAAATATATAAAATAACTGTCTGAAAGTGCCTGTATATGGAGTATGTAAGTTGTTTGCAATGAAGTATAATAAGAAGGCATATGTACAAAGTTATAGTAGTCCAAGTAGATAATTATTATAATTTATTTTTCAATAATTGTAAATTCATTATTCATAAATATTATTGATGTTTTAAGTAAGCAAGCAAGTAGCAAAGTAACCATTATTTATTACTTTGTTGTTGTTTTTAATTACTACATCAATTGATTCCTGATTTGACTCCTTTTGTTGATCTACAACAATTTTTGTTATTTTGATTTTTATCAAATAGCTTAGATAACTATTAGTATACTTCCTTAAAAAAAAAAAAAATATTTAGTGGAATTTAACCAACTTATATTTATAACCCCCTTTTTATCATAAAACAATAAATAATGAATATTTTGCAGGTAAAATTATGACAAAGAATAATTAATTAATCAATTATTTGTTGTTTTCCGCATTGTTTCATTGGATTAAATAAAATACAATCAACATCTAATCATCATCAACTTAATTATTTATAAAATGATTGAACAGAAATGTTCTTGAACCAATGTTAATTCACAACATTAGTTTTTGGAACAACTATTAAAATGCACCAACTTAAAATACAGAAAGATACCAGACTTAGTTGAACATAGTAGAGAGATATTCTTTTGTTTACATACAACTCACCTTAGTTATCCTTCAATACTTACAAATTATGCTATCGTGAACTACATTGAAGACAAGAAGAGAATATATGAATGAATTAATAAAATTAACTACTTTGTTTAAAATATTTTTAAAAATATCATGAACTAATATTATTTAATACCTTCAGTAACCAGAAAATAAACTTAATTTTATTAAATGTACTGATTTATGAGAAAGAAAGAACAAATAAAATTAACTGACTTAAAATGCAGGAAGAGACCAGACTAAACTGGACATGGCCAAGAAGCTTTGAGTTTTTTATAGGGATAACCAAAAACTACATGAAAAAGATTAACTGAATCTATGAATGGATATACAAATTTAACTACCTCATTAGAAAAATAATTCCTGAACCAATACTTTTCGATTAAAGCAGAAATGACAAAAAAGAACTTAGATCAGCTTAATGAATTAAACTCATTTGTGAGACCTTATCGCAAATGTTAAAATGAACCAACCTAATGTGCAGAAAGACACAAGACTAAATTGGGTATAGCAGGGAGGTATTGTTTTGTTTATGGACAACTTATCCTGGTAAACTTTGTCGAGGTGGTAGTGTAAGGTAATCTGACTCCAGTTGATTATGTTAGGTTTTCTTGACCAGAAGGCCTCGACAATGCATGATCAATATAGGTAAGGTAGTTGGTTAGATAGGATGAAACCTTAGGAGGTGACAGCCATAATTTCTCTAAGGATGATAACCTCATTCTACCAGGTATGAAGGACAAATGCAAGCCCAGAGGGTAGCCAGCCGCTCCTACAAAAGGATGAAAGCTAGAGGAAGAAAGAGGTGATTAGGGAATCTGATCAGGGAACTAGCCTGAAATAAGATTCACGATACCATAAATTGAGTTGGAATAATATACTGAATGTCTTATTTACTATCCCAAGAAGGTACTGGTTTTTTTTGGTTTTTTTAACCCTTCTAAAACAGAACAAACAATTAATTAGGGAATGCTTTATTATGTGAAAAAGGAATAAATCGTATTGGGTATTACTTTTTACTATCCTTGGTATTTTAAGGTTACCTATGTACTAGTATAGCACCATCAGTGGGGTATTGATTCTACTAACAATACAAAAGCTGATGAGAGGCAATACCTAGATTATTGATGGTACATTCTTTTTTAATTTAGTAGAAAAATGAACTATGCATTTCCTATCTTAGAGATGAGTAATTTAGTTGTTTGTTTTAATGTAATTTTAATAAATACCCTTCTTCCAGTCAGAAAATTTGATAAAATGATGGTTAGTGTCATAAATATACATGAGTTTATGTAAATTTGTTTATTTTTATTTTGTTTCTATTATTATAAATCATCTTAATTTGAATGATTTTCAACTAAGAAGTTGTTTCTAAAAAAGATAATTGGCCAATAGTGTGAGTTCTATGTAATAAATTCCTACCTCTGATTATTTTAAAGATGTTTTAAATCTAACAATAATTTTTATCTTGACTGAATATTCCCTTTTTACTAAATGCTGGCATAGATAATTTTAAATAACCTAAGAAATTAAATTTTTCATTACTAACAACAATTTTTAAATCTGATATTAAGGATTAATTTCCAAAATTACAGTAAATTCAAATCTGAACTCATAAATTGCTATTAATTGAATTAATAAAATAAAGTAATATAAACTAATAATATATAAATTGAATAAAATCATATATGCACTTATAAAATTCCTGAATAGTTTAAAAAGGGAAAGTTAAAGCATTTGAAACACCCCTAATAATTTAAAACAGTCAAGGCAGATATGGAAGTCAACTACCTTAAAGAAAACCTAGCTCCATCAGGTCAGGTTTACCATTCACCATTATTTATGGAGCTCTTCTTACTTATTTATAAAAATTGACATCTGTATAATAAAATACATTAAATAAATGTGATAAAATGAATTAGAAGACAGAATATTTTGGTACCAGAAGGTAGCACTTCAATCTCTGTTTATGTTAAAGGGTCCCATGGCCATATTTTTTTCAGGTCAGAGATAGTTTGGGATGAAAGGTTAAGAACCCTAGTAGTAGGGTTTGTTTGAGTATTTTGGAATTAAAGGATGTATAACTGTTTCGGGCCAAGTTTACAACAAATAGGATGTTGGGATCTTTATAGATAAGTTTATTTATTTTAATAATGAGCATTAAGGATTTTGGATTGGATATGGGAGGAATTTTTTTGTTTATGTGGAGCCTTAAAGCTTAATTCTGTATGTCCTGATATGTAAGATAATCATGATGTATATGAGGTTTCGAAGTAAATGTGGATTTTGGAGCATTCATCAAGTCATTGTTGCAGTAATTGTAATCTATAATCAGTTTTGTTATGTGTGACTACAGAGTTTGGGATGCAGTTGGGTCATTATTTACAGATAACACATATGTGTCATAAATGTGTGTGTTAGGGTGCGTCAGGATATCAGCTGTAAAAAGAATTCTCTGTATAGAGAATTGTAAATCCACTCTCTGTATGTAGGTAGTAACCTTGAAGAATACTGCCTGACTAATAAAAGATGAAGTAGGCTAGGTTACGATTTACTTTAAAAGTTCTATCAGAGAGGTTAGAACAGATAGGAAATATGTTGGGGAAAAGAACTAATGGAATTAGTAGTAAAGTCCAGGGTAACAGACTTGGTCAAAAGCCTATTCAACATGGAGTAAGACTTCTGTCCTATAAACCCCACATTCTAATGTGAAGATATCAAACACCATGACACTGTTGTATATGATATGTTCTAAATCCAAACTGGTGGTTAGGAATCACATGAGTCTAGATCATGTACAGATGCTCAAGAATGTATTTGCCCATGATTTTTCCCACATTGGCCAGGATCTTTTAGTATGGGATTTTATATACTGCATTAGTAGAAAGCAGGTAAAAAAAGAGGAATATGGATCCAACTGAATATTTATTTATTTATTAATTAATATTTCAATCAATAAGCCGCATATTAATAAATAAACAATTGTATCGTCACTTTTTTTAAATTATTATTGATTTTAAAAATATTATTGATTCATATTTATTATTTTGAACATATTAAATAAAAAAATAAGATTAATATAATAATTAAATATAAATCATACAAATTTATTATTGAAAACATACTGTATTACATATTATAGGAGACAAAAAGTACCTCTTATTGTATTTGGCCAGTGACCTATGTTATGCACCATTAAACAGCAACCAATTCTCTAATTTCAGTTATATCAGATAGTATACTATAATCAGTTTTTATTGAAATGGTATTTTTATAATTTATACATAAGATATAATATAATAAAGATATTTGTTTTGTTTTTTAAATAAAATTTTAGTTATTGTCCTACTATTTTTTTTTTAATGAAATTAATGCCATTATGTAATTTTGTGAGGAACATAAATTAATTAATTCATTCAATATTTCAAAAATGAATTAATTCATGTTTGAAATAGACAATAATGTTTATGTATACTGAATTATTTTATTACAAGACAGAGTCAGAACTGTGGGGGTCTGTCAATGATGAGTTAATGTTATGATAGTGTAATATTTATTTCTAAATATAATATTTAGAGTATTGTTATAAAATTGATGAATTTTATTGGGTGGATTTTAGAGGACCTCTGTAAGGCAATGACAAAATCCAAAATATTGAAGGAAAAGGAAAGAATAAAAATCATCTAATAAATAATTACGTTTATTTTCTTTCGATAAAACTAAAAAATAGAAACTGACAAGGGAAAACTTCTTAATAAGCGACAATGAAGTGGTATTTGTAAATAAAAATATAATACATTTAGAAAATAATTTCGAGAATGTGGGTTCTAACAGTTATGAGAATGATTAAATAAAAATATTTTCAGGGAAAATATGGTAGACATAAGATTCGGGCAAATCCAAGTTTAAATATTTTTCATTATTTTAGCTTTAAAATGTATTTAGTTAATGCCCTAAATGGTCAATGTAGAGTTAAATTATATGTATATAGTTATAGCATTTAATATTCTTCATAAACTCAAATAAAATAACCAATTTTCAGACCTTAAAAATTAAAGACCTGGTTGGTTTTCTCCATGTTCGTTATTAGTATCGCCTTCTAGAAGCAAAGAAATAATATCATTCCTTTTCGCATACCTAGCGACGGAAAGCGGAGTTGAACCCTTTTCCGTTATGACATCTTTGTCAGCACCAGCTTTCAATAATTCTTTTGCTATTTCAAGCTGGTCAAACCAAGCTGCAAAGTGTAACGCCGTCCAGTTCTTATCGTTGCGTGACATAACATCTGCTCCCCTTGCCAAAAGTTCTTTTACTACTCCAATTTTACCTTTCAGAGTAGCGAAAACGAGAGGGGTGTTACCGATTCGGTCCTTGGCTTCCTTGTCAGCTCCAGCATTTAATAGTATATTCACAACCTCCACTGATCCTCTGGCGGCGGCTTCGTGAAGGGCCGTGTATCCAATTTTGTCTTTTACTTCGACATTTGCACCTCTGTTAATGAGTTCCATAATGATATTTTTATTGTTATTCATTGTGGCAATATAAAGTGGTGTGTAACCTTTTTTTTCTGTTTTCACATCGGGATCAGCGCCGGTATCCAACAATGCTTTTAATACACTTCGCCAACCCTTCCAAGCTGCGTAATGTAAAGCCGTCCAACCAATTTCGTTACGAATACTGATATCAGCTCCACGTTCTAAAAGAGCATTTACTACCTCTAAGCCTCCTTTCAAGACAGCGAAAATAAGCGGGGTGTTGCCATCAGGACTTCTGGCATTTTTATCAGTTCCCCCATCCAGTAGCATTGTCGTGATTTCCAAATACAATCTGGTAGCTGCTTCTTGAAGAGGTGTAAATCCATTTTCAATCTTGATCTCGGTGTTCGCTCCACTCTTTAGTAGAAGTCTCACCAATTCTGTGCAGTTAGTAGTTGTAGCAACATAAAGTGGAGTTAGGCCTTTCCCATTCTGCGCATCTTTATCGGCACCTGCATTTAATAATTCCTCTGCAATTGATTGGTACCAATTTGGAAAACTATTACCCTTGCTCGCTGCGTAGTGCAATGGAGTGGATTCAAGTTTGTTACGTGCATTGGCATCACACCCACGTGACAAAAGCTCTCTCACTACTGGTACACTGCCACGCAAAGTTGCCAAAATCAGTGGAGTGTTTCCACTATCATCTCGCGCTTCCATGTCTGCTTCATGGTCAAGAAGTATTCTGACCATGGTAAATAAACCTAAGGCGGCAGCCTCGTGAAGAGCAGTGAACCCTTGATTGTTTTTCTCTTCTGTTTTTGCGTTGGCGTTGAGAAGTAGTTCGACGACGTCGCTGCTGTTCGAAATAGCGGCCAAGATGAGGGGTGTCGAGCCTTTTTCAGTCCTCGCTTCAATGTCGGCTCCGGCTTCCAACAATGTCCTTACAATAACTAATTGGTAAAAGCGATTATCTCCAACCGCATAATGTAACGCCGTCCATCCGTTATCGTTGCAAGCAGTAACATTCGCTCCATGTTTCAAAAGCACCTCTGTTACTAACTTATTACGGCGTGAAACAGCGACTATGAGTGGTGTGTTACCATCCTGATCTCTAGCATCAATGTCAGCACCACCTTTAAGATGGAGTTCTGTCTGTTCATCGAAACTCATAGCTGGAGCTACGTGAAGAGCTGCGAACCC
>NW_027112173.1:796891-800847 GCF_000696795.3 Halyomorpha halys | reverse complement strand
AGTGGGGTGTTACCATCGTGATCTCTAGCTTCAATCTCTGCACCTCCTTCCAGAACGATTTCTGCCTGTTCACCGTAACTCATAGCTGCAGCTTCGTGTAGAACTGTTGATCCTTGATTGTTCCTTGCTCGAATATTGGCACCGCTCCTCAGGAGCCTCTTGATGATACTAGCATTACTTGTGCCTACTGCCGTGAAGAGCGGCGTAGAGCCCATTTTGTCCTTCGCTTCTTTGTCAGCTCCTGCGGCCAACAGTTGCATAACGATAATATTGTGACCTCTGTACACAGCGCAGTGCAATGGTGTCCAGCCGTCTTTGTTCCTCAGATTGATATCTGCTCTTCCAGAGAGCAGGCTCCGCACAGCCTTGAGCATTCCATTGCGTGCTGCTACATGCAATGGAGTGTCCACAAGTTCTTCTGATCCATCCGCAGTGTGATCGCTTTGTTGATTCTCTTTTATGAATGCCTCAGACTTTATTGAATTTATTTGATATTTCTCTGAATCAGTGAATAAATTTGTCAGTCCATTACCTTGAGCAACGTGATTATCGATCTGTAATCAAAATAAGCACATTACATTAAAATTCTAAAATACGTTTACTCCAAAAGTACTTAGAAGATACAGTTTAGACAGTTAAACAAAAAAATAAATATTTTCGTATATTAAACTATTATTAACGTTACAAAAATATGAAGCAATTCTTTATAGCATTAAATATAATCATGCAATTATTCCTTAATTGAGACTTAAATAATTCCTACTTGAACATTTAAAACGATGATAATAATAACAATTAAAAAACATTATTATTATCAAATAACCAAAGGCTCCTTAATGATAAAAATATGGGATCATTCACTTCATTAAAAGTTGTAGATAAGCAAATCTATGTTAAGTTAAAATTTTATTCAAGAACTAAAACCAAGACTTCATCCAAAATGGTTGCAGAAACATTTAAATTTATTTGCCTTCCATTGGGACTATTCAACTGAAATTAGACTTAAATAGAACGTGGTTGGAAAAAAAGTCGAGAACAAATTTGAAAACTTGAGTTCCACCATTTCTTTAGTAAAGTAGTAAGTGTTAACTAATAAAATTGGCTATTATTTCTTGACTTGTAATCGATTTTCTACTTAAGCGCTTCATGATTTTCAAATCTTCTGTTTTAATTTGGAGATAAATGGTTTATTTATACATGTATATATAATTATAAATACATCTGAATGTTGTATGGGGTTATGATCAAGCAAAATCCGAATTTTTTCATTACGTTCGCTGTAATGCGATTATTTCGTGTTAATTGGTTTCAATGAAGGGTTCTGGAAGTGACTATAACCCAATATTAATAAAAAAATCTTTTAACTCATGTTTTCTTAATTATTCAATTAGTGCAATTAAAACCCAATTAATGAAATCTATATTCAAAACAACGCAAGATGGCCTTTACATATTGAAAATCGAAATTTTTCAACGTTCTGAACGTAGCGTAAGTTATATTGTTCTATACTAATTAAGTGAAGAATATATTTTTTAACATATTCATTAACCGTTTGAGTGAATGTGGATTTTGCATTTCCGCAGTTTAATTTTTTATTTCTATTTTTTTTATATTTTATTCAACTGGAATAGACTAAATATTCAAATTTATGTATTCATCATCAAGTATGCAAAATAAATCTTGGTCAATTGCATTTGGGTATACTGATTCGCATAAATGTTTGATCAGCGAGTAAAACAAATCACGTAAAGAAAATACATTATTGCATTATGGGTATTTTTGATATGTTTTTAGCGAAAAAATAGTGAGCCATTAAAGATAGATAATGTTTCAGTCTTTATATACAGACCTGCAAGGAATCGGCGAATTATATTGAGTCGAGGTTGGCCAAAATATTCATTTTTATCTTGATAATAAACAAAAGTGGAAGTTGTTGCCGTGGCTTCCTGATATAGCTAAAGCTGTTCTAGACATATTTTGGAAAATGTAGTGGATAACACAATATATGATAGTTTAAGTGAGCCAAGAAGGTTGTGGCAGTAAGAGTGGGGAGAAAAGGGGATAAAGGATCTGAAGGGCAGACTAAGACACTCTTAGCTTGGAAACCGAAGGAGAAGCTTCCTCAGAACAGATACTGGTAGCAGGGATGTGGCATGTGGTGAAATTTGTGATAGGGGAAATAGTGCTGTCCTACAAGTGATATATTAGTTTTTCATTAATTAATTATGAGAGATAGTTGTCCGTGGATGACGTACGAGGAGAAGCTGGTTAGGGGTGCGGAATTTTTTATTTTATTAATTTTTATATTATTTTATTTATTTATTTTTTATTCATTTTATTTTTTCCGCCCTCTTTGTAACGTATTATTTCGCTTCTTAAACATTTTCTTACTACTCGTAGATTCCGACTATTGCAACATTTACTAGACAAACGGTCTAAATTGCCAATCCATTACAAAAGACTGATCTACATGATTATTATAAGGCCTATCTGGACATACGGAGTTGAGCTTTGGGGCTCCACTAAACCATCAAATTCCTCCAGAATCCAATCCTTACAGTCCAAAATCCTTCGTAAAATCCTTAATGCTCCTTACTTTGTCACAAATCAAGTCATCCATCAGGACCTCAATGTTCCATATGTTGCCGATTTGGCCAGAACCAGATACCGTTCCTTCCATAATAAACTTCTCAACCACCCAAATCCACTTGTTTCTAACCTGGCTTCTCCTTCATTACCTAATAATCCTCCTAGGCGTCTGAAAAGAAGATGGCCTCGAGATCTTCTCTAGAAATGTTATTGGAGTTCTATCAGTGGGTAGATTCTCCACATGTTTTTATCATGCCACTATGTCACCTACAGCAAATTTACTTGTCGTATATATGTGTATACAGTTGTAAATAACAATAAATAAATTATTAAAAAAACAAAAAAAAACAAAACTTTTTCTTACACATTTGTCGTCCCCCTCTTATATACGTATCCTCTTTTTAATTGTTGTTAAATACCCATTACACTTTGTCATCTTCCGTTATTTCGTTATCCATATACATATATATATTTTTAACATCTTCCAATAACCATTTGTCGTCACCCTCTCACACGCTTTCTTCCTCTAAATATTTTCTACTTTTTATTCTTTATTCTTTACCCTCTCGTAACGTTTCCTCTTAAAAAACACTTAGACATTCTTGTAACGGTTTATTTAATTCAGAGTTTGGCCGTTATTGGCGCTGTATACCATTAGGCGTTTGATTTTCAAGCAAACAAGTTTGTTTTATTCTCTTTTTTTCCCCCTTTCTTTATTTTACCACACCTTCTTGTATCCATTTTCCTTAACCACGTTATTAGTTATGTTCACTATATTATTATTGTTTCCAAAAAAAAAAATTATTTTTTTTTGTTCTATTCATTTCTTTTGTTAAACTTTACTTATATTTTGCATTTGTCTCAATTATTATGGTTACATATATTTTCTTTCTCTCAATTTTCTTTTTCTTTCCATATTTAATTTTTTTAATTGTTAATAACTAATATGTTCATACTTCTTTGCATTATATAACTTCATTTTTATTTTATTTCCTTAATTATGTTATTTTACCCACTTTTTCAATTATCTATGTATACATTTTATTTCCCACTTCTCTCATCACTTAATTTTATTAATTCTATTTTGTAAAATTATTCATTTTATGTCATTCTGTTTATATATTCTTTTTTATTTTCTATACTTATTGTGGTCGTTATCTTGTTCTGTTCTTAACCCTGAAGAAGGCTAGAAACTCTAGCCGAAACGTTGGCACAATTAAATAGGTTACACCAACTTATTTGTGTTTCATTTTGACCTCACCCCCAACCATTTTCTCCTCGTATTAGTTTTTAATGGTTAATGGCTATAATTATAATGGTTAACATTATTTTATTTAATTTATATGAGCAGAAAAATCAGGGATTGT
>NW_027112173.1:783471-796841 GCF_000696795.3 Halyomorpha halys | reverse complement strand
AAAACCACTTCCGACTGGCGGGAGTATACGTAGTCGTTGGAACAGACCTTATGTTACTGAAATGGTTGTTCAAAAACGTCAATGTATTTTAGGCAAAGGTTTGTATGTAATGATGTTTTAATATTAAGCATAGATATTTTAAAACATCGATGTATTTTAGGCAATGGTTTGTATGTAATGATGTTTTAATATTAAGCATAGATATTTTAAAACATCGATGTTTTTCTAGTCGTAATTTATTTTTATTCTGTTGTTAGTGTGATGGTTGGAGGTCCTTTTTTATCCCACCACATTGTTGATAGGAAATTGTTTATACGTCAATTTTTTGTTTTCATTTAGTTACTTTTGGAAAAAAAAAAAAAAAAAAAAAATTAAATATTGGGACAAACGTAAAACATCGATGCTAAAAAAACATCGGCTTAAATACATCGATGTCAAAAACATCGACATCGTCATGTCGCATCCCTACTGTATACCATTAGGCGTTTGATTTTCGTTTTATTCTCTTTTTTTCCCCCTTTCTTTATTTTACCACCCCTTCTTGTCTCCATTTTCCTTAACCACGTTATTAGTCATGTTCACTATATTATTATTGTTGTTTTCAAAAATTATTTTTTTTTCTTCTATTCATTTCTTTTGTTAAACTTTACTTATATTTTGCATTTTTATCAATTATTATTGTTACATATATTTTCTTTCTCTCAATTTTCTTTTTCTTTCCATATTTAAATTTTTTAATTATTAATAACTAATATGTTCATACTTCTTTGCATATAACTTCATTTTTATTTTATTTCCTTAATTATGTTATTTTATCCACTTTTTCAATTATCTATGTATACATTTTATTTCCCACTTCTCTCATCACTTCATTTTATTAATTCTATTCTGTAAAATTATTCATTTTATGTCATAATGTTTATATATTCTTTTTTATTTTCTATACTTATTGTGGTCGTTATCTTGTTCTGTTCTTAACCTTGAAGAAGGCTAGAAACTCTAGCCGAAAAGTTGGCACAATTAAATAGGTTGCACCAACTTATTTGTGTTTCATTTTGACCGCAACCCCCAACCATCTTCTCCTCGTATTAGTTTTTAATGGTTAATGGCTATAATTATAATGGTTAACATTATTTTATTTAATTTATATGAGCAGAAAAATCAGGGATTGTACCCATAAACACTTGCGAACACCTTCAATTAAATTGAAAACCATAGTATTTTAATCGTGTATTTATTTTTAATATCCGATTTTATTTTTATGTTTATAAATGTTATGAATCCCCAACTCGTCTATTTATTACAAAACTTTACTCAAATAATTATTATTACATTTTCATTGATTTCGAAACAAACTATTGTTATAATATAGGTTTTGTTTTAATTATACTTATTATTGACAAAATAAAGTAAATGATATATTGGATGTGAGGAGCCTGGTTGATTACTTTACCCCGGGATGTAAGGAATCCCCAAGACAATGGCAGTGAAATCTTCCCGAGTACTTCGCAAGTAATTTAAAAAAATACTCATCATTCATAAAGAATAGTAATTGCTAGATTAAAATCTTCTGCACCTCATTTTCAGATCTTAAATACTGAAAAAGAAAATGGGAGGTACGCCGTATTAGCAAGTATAAAGGCCACATAAACAAGACCGAACTTCCTTGACAAAAACTAAATCCTTGTTCCAGCACCTTCATTATAGGTTCATGACGTCAAGTCATTAAGAGGGTCCCGTCTGCCACTTTTTCCTTATTGCACGATCTGTTGTGTTTCTAGCTCCGAAGAGGTATAATGATATATAAATAGAACCAGGAAAACTGCTGTATTTCTATGAACAGCTTTATTGCTTATTAATGTATTTTATAGTATTCTGTCTCTGTAAGCATAACCGAACATCCATCCATAACTTTATAGCATGCTTATGATAATGAATTTAAAGTAAATTATAAAAATGCATTAATGTTGGCGGGTTACAATATCCGATAGGATTTCAACTTTATAAGTACTCCACATCATGAAAGTGTACATTTACAGCCAATTAAAAACAAAACACAAAATGCTAATGGCCCACATAGCATAAATGTATGTATACAAATAAATGAACAAAACTCAACTGGTCCATAAGTTATTTTGTTATTCTAATATTTTTCTATTATAAAGTCCCTAACCTCCCAAACCTACTAGTTTCTAATCCCGCTTCCTCTTCCATTCCTGACAATCCTCAGAGGCTCCTGAAAAGAAGATGGCCATGAAACCTGCTAATGTAAAAACGTTATTTGAGTGCTACCAATGGGTAGTTTCTCTACACGGCTGTGTAGCACTCCATTATAAACTTACACCAAATTTACTGAATGTATCATTATGTATCATATGTTTATTCCGAATGTGGGAGAAGAGGCCAGGACCCATCACAGAGTTGTAGCTCCTACTGATTGATTGATCGATCATTATGTACAATTGTAAATTTCAAAAAAGATATAAATAAAAAAAAAAAGGTTTTGCACTCCTCTCTTTTTTATTTTACATCTTCTAATTAATTAAATTGAAGTTTATTTATAACTAATTTCCATATTTTATTATTAAGGTTACTCTTATTTATTATTCATGATTTGATGAGTATACATGATAATCTGTTTTACTTAATATAGCTATTTTACAAAATGGAAACTTTTTAAAAGAATATTTGAACCGACTTAGTAAAGTTCGAGGTACAAAGAAAACTAAATACTTACTATTCTTCTAAAATTGGAGGTTCAGATTATAGTCAGCGATACCACGAACATTAAAATTATGCCCCAAGTTATCACACAATGGTTTATTTTTCTAATTAATAATTTCATTATATGAGCTAACAACAAATAATAAAATATCTGGTGTGGTTTAGATTTCTGCTTTCATTGAAACTTCAAACCTCAAAATTAAAAGTGTTCATTTCTTTTATTCTTTCTTGGACGATCACAAAGGTTGGTTTCTAGGTTTTTAGTGCATTATTTCTTCAAAAAGGATCATAACAGGGAATAAAAGAGTTACAGGGAATAAAAGAGTTTTATTTTTATTTTTTAAAGAATTTGTTAAAGCCATCTCAAATCAAGTATGTCTTTTTTTTTGGAAAGCTTTAAAAGAACAAACTGGCTCGGATATAAACATTTATTTGGTTAATCTACTATAAAAGAAATAAAAGATGAATACAAGTAAAATAAATAGACCTTTTCAGATAAAATAAAATTAGATAAATAAATTAAGAAAACTAAAGAGACAAATTGACAAAAAACAAACCAATATAAAATAAATAATGGTAAACGAAAGTTTGATCCACTCAGATAGGTCAGAGAGAGATATTTTGCTTGTTGAGGTGTGTAGGTTGCAGTTCTGTAGCTAAATACACAACTGCAATAGTCCAAGGTTGATGTAGTGGCTCGTCGCTAGACAAAATATCCAAAAGCCAAGATGGCCACACTGCCACTTATTAAGGGCAGACAGGGTCTAGTTGTTTTCATGAATAATGCGAGCTAATTAATTAGCAGCAATTCATATTGCACTCAGAGGGCAGAAACTCAGAAAAGGTCTGTTTCCGGACTTTAATGTCTGTTAACAAACTCAAAAATGTCTAATCTATTACATTATAAGCGCAGACATTATAAGGCTGGTTAGAAACGATCATGGCCACTAATTAGCCGGAAATGATCTGAAACCGAAGATGGTCGGCCGATTGCTAGGCGACGTCTTAGCAACGATTATCAGCACTTAGCAACTGTCTCTATTACTTAATTATAACAACACAAATAAAATACACTTTTTTCATCTCAAATAACTGAATTCCAATTAAAATGATCAAAATAAAAATAAATATAACTAAATTAAACCCTAATACAACTCAAATACTATTTAAAAATTATTTACAAGGTAATAATAAATTAAGGCGTTAACAGGATTAGTATTATAAAAATAATCTATTTAGAAACTAATCGAGACATAAGCTTATCAGCTTTTGATGAGAAGGTCAGTAGCAAACTCTTTTATTTTAGGATGGTTTTTATATGTAATTGTTTTAGTAATTATTATGTACAGTTTTTATAAAACCATAACAAAGATTTGATTCATGTTGAGGTGCTGATTTGCATGATACAGTGAAGTTTTGCGAACTTTCTTTTTATGTATATTTTAAATTTATTAAAGTAGGAAAATGAAAAAAACACAACTAAAATAATTCAAAAAAGCTATTAAAGTAAATAAACATAAATAATAAATCATAAATACAGAGAGTTACTATACTTATGCTGTTTCCTACCTGTTCTGTCAAAAGTAGATATATTAAATAAGTCCTTAAAAGTAATCCTTAGATTACTTTTTCAAAGGCATAGTGTGCATACCAGTTATCAATTATACAGCTTCATAAAATATTATTACCTTTAATATATTATATGTTAGGGAGTGGTATTGGGTAATATAATCCTCAAAGTTACACAAAGGAACAAAGTATTTATTTACACTTACTATACCCTAATATTATACCTTCCACTTTTCGAAACTGATGAAAGTTATAACATTTTTATACTAGATTCACAATCTTTGCCGCTACAACCCATGAAGAGTCAGGGGTTCAGTACTTTGTTAAAAAGTACTGTTACTAGACCAACGGTTGTGCAAGGAGGTGATTTGGTCAGAATCACGCTATACATAATACAGTATTTTATATTACTTTATATGACACTCAGTACATTTTATTTCCTCATGGGCTATTTTTATAATTACGATTAGCTTTTATCCGAAGTTAATAATAATACTCTAAATTTCATTTAGAGCTAAACTTTATTTAATATTCAACATTTATACTTATGCTACATAAATATATAAAAATATAATATCATTTATTTATTATATTTACTTTAAAAAAGTAGATATTAAACTATATACTCCATTTAAGTAGAAGTTTGTATTTTCTTACTTCGGTTCTTGTCTGCTTATATAAAAGTATATCGTTATCATTCTTCAGATGATTAGAGTATGAAAAAACATCTATTTCTGAATCTTTTTTTTCCAACATAATTCACACATAAATTTCCTACTTTTTAACATAATTTAGAATGGATGTAAACATGAACAAAACTTCAGAAACCTTAAACAGAGGGAAAACATTTGTAAAGGATAAGATTCACCCTTTTATCTTTTATTGATCTACCTGGAAAACAAACCTATATGCCAACTTTCCGAAAATAAGCTCCAATGAGTGCCGCAAGGGATGCCTAAACATATCGGGGAAATACATATCTTGACCTTGAAGATAAGGGTAACCCCTTTGAAATTGATAATGGAAATCCCAATGTCGTATTCTGAAGGTTATGAATTGGATACAAAATACATCCCTCTTTCTCCTAATTACCTCGGATACAGTGAAAAATCCAATTAATTTCAAATAAAATAAGACCAAAAAAAAATACCAGTTCCATTTTTAAGTATTTCGACGATTTTTTAAATCACTATTTTGTTGATTACACCTTTTAAAATTTACTTCCACAATCGTAATGACTATTATGCCTTGACCGTATGAAAAATTGTTTAAATGAAGTGGTTCTAAAATGTCATTCATTATGGTTAATTTTTTTAATGCACTCTTAGGCCTAAAATTAGGGGATTTGGTGAATAAATTCTGTTTGTATTTATCACATTTGAATCTATATTAACAAAGTTTTAATGACAAGTAAAAAATATCAAATATAAAAAAAAAATACATAAATATATTATTTACACACACTAAAACTGTGTATTGTTTAAATAATAATCTTGGTGGTTATGATAAGTTGGTAGAACTAAGCAACTGAACCATGTTACTGTTGTTAATAATACGTGCTACCTCAAGAGGCGTTAAACCTTTGTCTGTTTTGGCTTCTTTATCTGCACCAGCTCTTAATAATATTTTCCCTATTTCAACTCGGTTGCTACGAGCAGCGAAGTGCAAAGCCGTCCAATTGGCATTATTATGAGACATGACATTTCCTCCTTTAGCCAGGATCGATTCCACTAGTGGTAAGTTATTTCTGATCGTAGCGAAGATGAGGGGAGTGTTCCCGTTAGTGTCTCTGGCCTCTTTGTCTGCACCGCCTTCAAGAAGTGCCTCTGCTGCCGCATCATAGTCTTTGATAATTGCATGAAGGAGGGCCGTGAGATTGACAACGTTCTTTATCTCAGTGTCAGCACCCGCTTTGATTAGTTCAGAAATCACTTCATCACCGTTGGAATACACAGACATAAAAAGTGGAGTTGAACTGAGTCTGGTTTTGACGTTTACATCCGCACCAGCATCAATCAATTGCTTCACTATTTCCAAATTATCTTCCTTAGCTGCAAAATGTAACGGAGTATATCCAGAGTTAGTTCTAGCCGAAGCATTACTGCCACGTAAAAGAAGTTCCTTTACGGCAGAAGATCTTTCTTTTATTGCTGCGAAAATGAGAGGAGTGTTACCACTATCATCTTTCGCATCCTTGTCAGCACCTGCGTCGAGAAGGATTTTCATTAAATTAACGAAACCTTTTGTAGCTGCTTCATGGAGAGCTGTGAACCCTTTTCCGGTCTTTGTTTCTGTGTTGGCGCCAGCTTTGAGCAGCTGAGACAAAGCCTCACTGCTGTTGGAAGTGACAGCCAACATGAGGGGAGTTGTACCCAGCCTAGTTTTGGCTTCGATGTCAGCTTCGGCTTTCAACAGTTCTTTTACTACGTCTTGTCGATTCTTCCAAGCTGCGAAGTGTAGTGGAGTCCACCCCAGTTTGTTTTGGGACATAACATCACTTCCGTATGACAGAAGTTCTCTTACTGCCGACAAGTGTCCATTTTTAGACGCGAGAATGAGTGGAGTATTGCCACTATTATCCTTGGATTCCTTGTCAGACCCTGCGTACAGCAGAATCTTTACCGCTTCCACTGACCCATTGGCAGCGGCCTCGTGAAGAGCAGTAAGCCCAGGGCCGTGCCTCGCCACAATGCTGGCACCAGCTTTGATTAATAGTTCCATTACGGGTTTGCTGTCGGAATAAGTAGCTACCAAAAGTGGTGTTGATCCATTATTAGTTACGGCCTCCACATCGGATCCGGCATCCAACAATGCTTTTCCTAATTGTAATTGATTTTTCCAGGCTGCAAAATGCAACGCTGTCCATCCTAGTCTGTCACGTGACATGATGTTTGCACCATGACCTAATAACAGTTTTGCTAAAGGTAAGTTACTGTTCTGTGCAGCCAACATGAGTGGTGTCTTACCCTCAGAGTTACTAGCATCATGGTCTGCACCACCATCCAGAAGTCTTTTAACCACATTATCGTAACCATTAGAAGCAGCTTCATGGAGAACTGTATTTCCACGCTTGTCCTTTATTTCGGTAGAGGCATTGTAGTTCAACAGCATACTAACTAAAGCACTGTTATTGTTAGCGGCAGCTAGAAAAATTGGAGTGCAGCCCATATCATTTGGGATATCTGTGTCTGCCCCAGCGATCAACAATTCCTTCACAATGTCTTTACTTTCTTTCCAAACAGCGTAATGCAATGGAGTCCAATCTTCTTTGTTTTTTGTATTAATGTTATCCCCTCGAGATATAAGTGCATACACGTCTTCTGGATACCCCTGAAGTACAGCGAGGTGCAAGGGAGTGTTTCCAAGACCGCTCTCTTTTTCATCTTCATCAGTAGAAGATCCTCTACTATTTACTTTGCTTTTGTTCTTCGAAGAGATAATTGGATCTTCCTTCTCATTTCCATATAATGTATAGCCATTGATCTGAAACATTTAACAATATTACAATTACAAAAATGTATTTATAAACATTACAGTATTATTTTCAATATATCGTTACTTTGCTTGAACAGTGGCGCAACCTATGCTAATGCTAATTCAGGAAAAGGGTATACAATTTTTAATTTTTTTTTTTTCATTGGCGTGACAGACCGTGGAGGTCCAAGCCCTCGCCCGATGTACTTAAGAAATACATCGCGCGTTTCCTGACGTGGTTTTCATACGGGGGGGGGTTCTTCTCTCCCACACCTATTTTTGTGAGTGCCACCCATTGGCTAACGGGCCACACAAATGCCCAAGGGGAGATTGTGAGTGAGTATTGCGTAATTTTTATACTTGAAAAAAATCCCGTGTAGGGGCCAGGCTCGATTTCGCAATCTATTGGATGGTAGAGAGACGCGTTACCACGCTGCTACTGTCACCCCCACTTTATTATTTATTAAAACTTTTAAATATACGTTTATCAAATATTGAGGTCAGACTTTATTCCATTTTTCTTATTTTTATTTTATTAGATATTTTGGTCTCTTAAAACTAAATTTATTAAACTAATGTTATTGTGAAGTTTTTAAGACAAAATATGTTCGATTTAAACAAGCTATGCTTGCATTGTAAATTACAAAAAAATTAAAGAAAAGTCGAAAAAGAACACAAAAATCACTATAAAAATTGAAAAAGTTTTTAAATAAGTTAAGAGTAAAAAAAACATAAATATTGAAAGGCTATGATAGAATAAATAGTAAAATTTTATAATTGTTATTTATTAAATAAAAAAAAATCTTGATTTTGTTGGATCGGGCCAAAGAACGATTTTTTTATCAGTTACGTCTTAAGTTAAAGATTGTTTTAGAGTGCTAACCTGTAGTAATACTATGCTTTGCTGATTGTACCATGACAGGGCTTATCTTTTAATTATCTTTAGTGCTATTATTTCCCTTTTTTCTATTTAATTATGACTTGATTACTGCTTTATTTTAATATAACTTACTTTGGCTGCTGGAAGGATCTTTTTCATGTTTAAGAAATCTTCAAGCGTCATTCTAACAACCCTGAAAGGTCATTCTTTTTTCTTTTCTTTTTTTTTTTTTGGATGCAAGAATGATGGAAACGAATTTTTCAGGTGCATAAATTGAGCCACAATTTAAATTGGCAAAATTAAAAATTCTATCTTGAAGCTACACCGATATATGGAGACGAAAATTATATGAGTTTTTGAACATTTATTTGAAAAATCTTGAAAACAAAAAATCACAGTTAATGAGCTATTTCCAAAATTGTATCTTGACTCCACACTGGGCCCCAGAAATGCAATCAGTTTTTGAACATTTGAATTAAAATATCTTGAGAACTAATACATCATTATATAAATATAAACTATTAAATATTATTTCATTTCCAGAAGTTTCACTTCTGTCAGCCAGTCCCAAGACTCCCACAATTGTTTTTTTATTATGCACGTATTTTTTCACTTAAATGAAACATATGTATTCTCCAACTTCAATATTTAACATTTCAAAACGAATCGTACTAGATATACAATTTGCACTGTACCGTTTTTATTTATTTTTTTTATTTCAAAACATCGTTAACCTCAAAAAGATACGTTGGCACTCCTTTCTTATTTATTTTTCGTCATCTTACAGTTGGTCGATTAGCAAACTTAATTAGTTTGGTCAAGCTCAATAAGGTAAAACTCACAAAATTTGTTCACATTCTCTTAACTTAAACTTCGCTGAATATGCCACCTTCACTCAACATGCAAACAGACATATCTCGAAAATTAAGACAACAAACTAATTGAGGAATCACACTGAGTAGATGAATTATCAAAGGATAATTTTTGAGGAAATGTGTTCCACACTACAAAACGTTCTGAACTATCAACTCATCCAAGGCAAGGCAGATAATTCTTACAGTAATAGTAAACTAGTAAAAAATTAGAAAAAGAAGACAAGAGGAGGCATTAATATTAGGATCGAATGAATTGCAAATGGGTAATTGTTTTCTTTGGGCTATGCCCTAATTGTACGTCTTATTTCCTAGTTGTAATTTATTTAGAAATTAATAGAGAAGTGGCCGATATAGATTACAGTGTTACACAGCAGCTTGTTATCAGTGACAAGTTAGGTTTATCATTAAACCTAATGTAGCTTCCTAGTATGCGGGTTGTCGGTGCAATATGTTGAAAATTACGCGTATATATATATATATATAATATTACTGTTACTAGACCAACGGTTGTGGAAGGAGGTGATTTAGTCAGAATCACACTGGACTGCAAGATTCTTACCCAATTAAGGGCACCCACTTTATGAGGCTGGGTGGTACAAAAATTTATTGAGCTGTTCTTGATTCTTATTTGGGTAAACTGTTTTTATTGTATTTATAGTATAATGTTATTTATATTTCAAATACATAGCGTTTAAAAAAAAAAAAAATCATCTGAAACTAACAGGGTAAAAATGAGATTCAGATATATGCTTAGATATAAATGAGCTGAAAAAAATAATTATATATTTCAGATATCTTTGTTTCCTCTTAATGCGGTTGGTGAGGAAAAGAAACGGGCAATTTATACAGCCCAAGTCGAATAACGAAATATCCTCTTTCAGTGTGCTAGCTTATTGTTGGGCTAAAAACATTTCGTGCTACCCTTGTCGAGCTAAGAATAATTTGCGGTTCCATCATCCTTAGAGTGGTTGAATGAGCAGGAAAAAAATAGCATAATAAGAAAAAAGCATAATAAGAGCTGGGATGCACTGCATATTTTCCGTTTCAATTTATGTATTTTTTTGTTTTCAGAAATTAGTATTTTCTTGTGTCACATCTGTTTATGCTTGTGTCACCCATTTTTTAAAACACTAAACTAGAAAACGATGCTACAAGTTGTGAATCGATTGAGGTAAATTATTATTTATTTATAATCTTTTCACGTTCTTAAGACTGGCTATTGTTTAAATAAAACAAAGCTTGTACAATTTAGTCTCAAAACAATCTTCTTTATAAGTCCAACGTTTCGGCCAATTCGGTCATCCTCAAGGACAATCTATCACAAAACAGTTTTTATTATATATATAACTTTTAAAAAACAACAAATTTAATAAAAAATGATCATACCTTAAATACAATTTTACAACCACATTAATTAAAAAAACAAACTATTATTACAAAAAAAGCTGTTTTGTGATAGATTGTCCTTAAGGATGGCCGAATTAGCCGAAACGTTGGGTTTATGAAGAAATATAGATTGTTTTGAGACTTAAATTGGAAAACATTTATTTTATTTAAACAGTAAATTTCTATATTAAATACAAATTTTAAAGTTACTCATTGAAAATAACTTAAGTTTTCTGGTTGTGAACGACCCTTATGGTTGCAACATCTTACAATAAATAAACAAATCTGTATGCTTAATTTATTTTATTTTTTATTACTCAGCATTAGGTGTACGAGTAAATCTGAATTTTTTTGTCCCAATGTCAACTGTCTACTGTTAAAACTGAATAAAATAAGATACACTTAAAAACTACGTATAACACAATATAATGAACATTTGTGAAGTGGATTTTTTCTTTTATTGAAAGTAACGTGATTATATTATGCCTGCATTTGGAAATTCTTCTAAGCTAACCTTCTTTAAATAATTATTTTTAAGAAATTGAGAAGTTTTCATATTTTCAGTGATGAATAATATTTAAATGAAATTTTAATTAGTAGTACAAGAATTAAAAGACAAATAAAAGCTTACCGCTAGTTATATTTTATATGTATTATAGATATTATAGTAATATAATTCACCATACTATCAAATTTATAGATTTCACTTAAATGGAATGAAGTCAACTTACCTTTTAATCCCGCAGCTGATGTTGGAACATTCTCAACAGACCAATCCGAAACAAATAAGAATCATTCTATTGTAATAAACAGTTTATTTTATTTATTGTTTGCTGTTCAACTCCCGGTAAGTGTTATATTACGATTGGGACACAGATAATATATGTAACATAATTGGCTGACCTGTTGCGCTGCCTATGTGACAAGCTCCACCATAAACAGTCTAAGGCGTATTAACAAATTAAAAAGAATGATGTTAAAAACGAAAACGTAACATATCGCATAACTAAAGCCTCTCAACTCTTTTTGAACAAGGTAAATTGATGGGGCTGAATTAATTTGAAAGCAGATTATGTTTACGTTTTGCTTAAATAACATAAATATGATTGTGCATAATAAATGTTTTTAAACCAGATAATTTCATTAAATTTACCAAAGCTTTGTGCCGGATTGATAACAAAGGAGTAAGGCCTGTTATAGAGTAAAATAACATGATGTGCATTAATCAAGTTCAACTTAACGATTTTGAAAATTAATTGGTTAATTGCTCCACCGAAAATAAAGATATTTAAGAAATTTAACAAAGATTTCAAATTGGATCGATGCAATAGTATCTTTCATTAATAACAACTTTCACTTCCCTATCAGAAAAATATTTTAAGTGTCTAATTATGTGGTAAAGACCTACTAAGAGAAAAAACAGTTTCTATTCCTAGTGACAGTTTTAAAACTATCCGATTATTTTTACTGGCTTAGTCTGAAATACATCATGTTCCTATAGTACAATAGTACTGGAAGAAGGCAGATGCTAAAATATCGCCCATATAACACAACTCTGCAACTAATTTTAAATATTGTTGGTTCCTAACACACTTGACACGGAAACGTATTTCTGGCTGATCTAGGAATCTTACTAATTAGATAATTAATTAACGAATCAATTTTTAATATCTCCAGAATATGCTATATTAATTAATTTATCTTGACTTGAGATTAAATAAATTAAAGTGTTATAGTTCAGGTTTTTCAATTTTAAATACATAATAAAAACTTCGATAGTCCGTTATGATTTAATTTTATTTTGGAGGTTGGATTACATCTTGAAATAATTACAATTATATTTTTAATTTACAATTTTAGTAACCCAATACCATTTTGTAATATTTGACTTGGGTTAAACAAAAAAAAATTTACAACAAGAAAAAGATTAATAAATTGATACGCAATATTAAACAAGTAGTTGCACAAGAGGCTGTAATAGGACTCACTTCAAATGTTTTATCCAATTTCTGTTTTGTATTCAAAATTATATTTAGGACATAAGTTTTGAGAGCATAACTACGATATTTCAAATCAAGAGAGAATTATCATTATAAATCTATCAGGCATGGAGGAAAAATATATTTTATTAAAAATCGAAACACTTATGAAGCCTCCAGTTGATTGAGTTATCAAGTCCATTTTTCAAACCTTTTAGGAGGAAAACAATACATGGAGAAACTTATACAATAGGAAGTAGAATACATAATTTTTAAATGTATCCATACAACAAAAAAAAAATAATGTATTTTTTCGTTGTATTCTCTTCTGAGTAAATGTTTGGAAGAAAAATTAAAAATCCTAAATTATTACATTTGCTGTTAAATTTTTTTCCTAACATTAAATTCTTGTTAATGTTACAACTTAATTTAAAATAATAGATATTTTATAATCAAAACAGGCGTCATTTTTATACATTATAT
>NW_027112173.1:776473-783421 GCF_000696795.3 Halyomorpha halys | reverse complement strand
ATATATATGAAAAAAGATGTAGACAATGCAAAAATATTTTATCAAACTCAGTGAGGACACATAGTGCACTCTCATTAGTAGTATATCTCTTATATATTTTTTTCACTCCTTTGCTTGAATACTAGCATGTTTTACAACAAAAATAAATAAATAAAAACATATCTTTTTTGTATTTGACGTAGATCCCTCTACAGAAATTTCTATCTAAGGTAATATCTTTAGAATTATTTCAAATTAAAAGCAAGCTTTTTTTGTCAGAAATGCCACTTTTCAAGCAAAAGAGCGATAACATTCTTTTCTATACACTTCAATAAATTAAAATAAAATATTATATTTTTATTTTATTTAAATGTCCAATACTCTGTATAACATAGTCTGTTGTTTAATTTCAGTTTCATTATATTAGATAATTCGTTAATTAATAAACCAATCTTTAAATACGAGAAAGATTTAGTTAACAACATTTGGAAAGTGAACTCGAAAGTAATAATACCCACTTGTTAATCATTTAAGTAATTCTGTTACAGAATTAACTTTGATTAAAAATAGATTAAATTAATGATACCGTATATTTTTCTTCGCTATAGATTATGTATTCATGATATTTTGTGCTATTTACAAACGTCAAAGAACTGTCTCTGACAGTTCTATCACAAGAAATAAACCAGAGAGCAACTATAAAACTAATTGCTATAATTACTATGGATATAATATATAATTTATTTATCAATGGTTCATTCATGAATAAGGATCGTATCCATGGCAATTCTAGCCATTAATTTCAACTATAGCTAATTTGTGCCCATCTCTGAAATAAACTGTATGTTATTTTATGACATGTATACATTATTATACCATGCAGTAGTATACGTTTTATAACATAAAAGTTATTAATATTTCAATTTTAATATTTTTTTATTTATACAATGAATAACTACGGATGCAAGCTTTTTAAATAATATTTATCTACATCTTTGTGATTAATGAAAGCGTTCTACTATAAACAATCAATGAAATGGTGTACAAAACAATGCATGCTGCGGGAAAAACGTTTTAAGTTCCCTTCACTGAAGCTTATTTTTAAAAAATTTGCAAATTTATTAGTAAAGTTACGGTGCAACTATCAACATTGTGAAATATTTAGTCAACAAATGCCTAATCGAAATGGCTTACCGTTTCCTGAATGATTCGAGTACAGTTCTTGTAGAGGGTAACGACTTTTGTCCATAAACCATAGAAAACTTGGCATCCGCAATGATATTGCACTTTTTCATATTTTTCCATTTTTATATTATATTAATAACTCGATTCTATTTATTCACACAACTCACCGAAACCGAAAAGCAGATGAAGTTGACGATAACGAGAGCTGGCAAAAGCATGATACCCAAGTGCAGTCTTCAGTAGTGGAATGACGACTGGAGAAAGCACATCTCCCGCTAGCATTCATGACGTCAACCGCTTCCTGGGGATTCCCAGTAGGTTCTTTTTCCTCATAGGTTCTTAGTACGTCCCGAAAATTCTGGCTACGTAGGTCTGATCATATATTTCCTCTCATTATAGAACGAGAGGGATAGGCAATTTAATCTTTATCATTATATAGAAGAAAAAATAGAGTGAATTGAAGGTGTTTCCTTATGAGTTTTAGATTACCTTGAACACAAGACCTATCTTATAAAAAAACTATACTTAATGCGTAGTTTCTTTGTATACCTAGCCACTCGACTTTATCCGGCCATGATGAACTCGACAACCTAGACAGTAAGACTAGCGGTAGGAACAGTAACGACCGAATTAAACTATTTTGGCTCAATTTGATAATTGATACATTATTATAGATAATTAATTAGAATTTTCGGGAGAATTAGAATTTCAGTATTCTTAACAATAGAATACCGTTTTACTTCATAAATTACTGTTGGGGCGGCCTATGGTCAGTTTAAGTCCGTTATTCAAAGCCGGCATCGTTACCATATGAAGACAGTCCGAATTTTCGAGGTCTTTTTTATAGTCCAAGAGCCGGGAAGAAAAAAAGGCAATTATCTCACCCCAATTTTTTATTACTTCAATGAAAACTATGTATAATTACTAGCCAAAGTTAATGAGTCTGTCAAGTATAGGTAGGGGTAATAAAAATGGCGGCTGTTTCAAAACATTAATTTTTCATTCGGAGCTCTACATCTTAAAAACTACCAACAGCACTAGAAAATCTAAGAGAACATTATTTAAAGAAGAGTAAATTCGCTGAAATTAAAGCCCTAAAAGAGCTATTACGTCCAATGGTTCTCGAGATATATATAGCTTTTTAAAAAGTAAAATTTCTTAAAAATCTACTGAAAGATTAGTAGTTAGTTAATTTATTTTAATAAATCTATATCTCAGGAACTATGTGACGTACAGATGTCTACCAGCACTCAAATTAAAGCTTGTTAAATTTACTATAAAATAATTAATCTTTGTAGGAGTAATAGTTTTTATGATATTTGACAAAATAAACTCACAAAACGTTAATTTCTAGTTGTTCGTATAAAATGTTGGGTTTTGAAAAAATATATCTCTAGATCCATAAGAGGGACATATGTCTGCCAACACTCAAAATAAAGGAAATTTAACTTACTATAAAGTAGTTTATGATACTTATCTTCGTAGGGGTAGTAGTTTTTATGATATTCTCATATGAATATAAATTTGGCAGATAAAAATTTGTGTGAACAACTATAAATCAATTTATTTTAGCAAATTTCATATAAACTATTACTCCTACGAAGATAAACATCATAAACTACTTCATAACTCATTAAACTAGCTTTAATTGGAGTGCTAATTGACATCTATACGTCAAATAGTTTTTGAGATATAATTTTTTAAAAATAAAATAACTAACTACTGATCTTTCAGTACGTCCCATACAACATTTTTATGAAATGTTGCTTTTTAAAAAGCTATATCTCGAAAACTATTTAACGTAAATAACTCAATTAGGGCTCATATTTTAGAAAATTGAATCTTCTATAATGACGTTCTCTTAGGTTTTCTTATGTTGTTTCTACTTTCTAAGACATAGAGCTCCGAATGAAATTTTATTTTGTTTATCGCTTTGAAACAGCCGCCTTTTTTTATTTCCCCTACCTATACTTGGCATACTCATCAATTTTGATTATTAATTATACATGGTTTTCATTAAAGTAATCAAAAATTGGGATGAGATAACTGCCTTTTTTCTCCTCTTGGGCTCTTGTACTATTGTACTGGGATCTGGTTATTACCCCTATGCCCAAGCCCTAGCCTGGAGGGCCAGGAGCTATTAGATAATTATAATTATCTAAAATTATAACGATATTACAATGATAATGACTTTTAATATCCAATATTTCAGCATCTATTGCAGATGCCGCGATACAGTGGTATCAAATTTCTCTTCGTTGATATCAACCGAAGTAAAATGAGTTTTAATTAAAATTAATTCTGAAAAATTGATGATTGACCGTGTGTAATAATAAAAGGAAGATGATCCGGGTTCTGTCAAAGAAAAACTCAAATATATGTATATGTGGTTGACCGTAAAGATTTAAATATAAGAACGTGGTCAGGGTTGCGGTCAAAAAAAGAACAAATAGTTTAAAACTATTTTAATGTCCGACGTTTCGCCGCACTTTGCAGGACTTCGTCAGGGCTGTTCAAAGCGAACGGTTGGACAGGATGAAGTCCTGCACAGTGGGGCGAAACGTCGGACATTAAAACAGTTTTAAACTATTTGTTCTTTTTTTGACCGCAACCCTGACCATCTTCTTATATTTAAATACTCAAATAGTTGTAAAACTATTCATTATGAGCCAAGGTTTCGCCCAACGTTGCTGGTCTTCATCACGGCCAACTCTGAAATGATGTAAACATAAATAAACAAAGTAAGTGATACATTAAAAAGATGTACAGTTGAACTCAAAATTAAATAAGAATAATAAAAAGGTTTTAGATAATCAATGAAAACGGAAATAACAAAGGTAAATGTTTACCTTTATGTAAATGCTTGACATAATACTTAATCTTAATCAGGTACATTTTCAATTTGAGATATAAAGACTAATGGCAATTCGATTTAAGGAGGGCCAAAATGTAATATTGCGACAATAACGTTCATTGTCCCACTTATTGTCTATTTTCTCAGAGTCAATTCCCTTTGAACATCGTAAAACTGAGCCAATGGTTAATGTAATAAAAATTTGGATTTAAAAGATTCAAAGATTCCTAATTTATTTGTAAGTAAAATTCAAATTAAGTTAAACTACAAATTAATTAATATATTCATTCACCCATCCTGCTGTTCTTTTTTAAATAGCTTGGACAGTAAAACTATAACCATGAAATTGTCATGCATTGTTTATTAGTTTCATGATGAGTAATGATGGAACGAGGAAACCATTTTCTGCAATACTGACACACTGTCATCCTTTCTTTTTTCTTAGCAGTATCAGGTATCTACTTATACACATATAAATTATAAACCATTTTTGTAATAATTTGCATAATTGTCTTGTTAAGATGATCCTGATAAGACATAAAAAAAGGAGTGGTTCCATAACAAGAAGCCATGGAGTACCCAAGTATTGAATCTTCCCAGGTTTATTTGCTTGGATATAGCTTATAACAAACTAAATTTTTACTATTTGTAATAAATTTCTTTATAGTTGATTTTAATTTGAAGATCTTATGTTTAGTATTGTTATCTGCCATTGCCAATACCATCAATCGATTATTATAAAATATATTAATTATAAATAAAAGGAATGTTGTCCAGGTGCAGTAAAAAACAAATTAAATAGAGCGACTATTTGAGTTTTTTTTACGGTCAATCAGCCATCTTCTACTATATTAATTATAGCATTAAGTTTTTTTTTTGAGAGAGAGAGGTGAGAAACTGATGAGGAAAATAATATCTCAAATTGAAAATGTACCTGATTAAGATTAAGTATTATGTCAAGCATGTTGTTGAAATCGCTTTGGTGCTAAAGTTTAATCATACCATTAAATTATATTTGATACAATCATATGTGTTTTTATATAAAAACAAAAATATTTTGTATATTAAGTGTCTTAAGCATGGTAGATTGTTTTGTTTAAAGAACTTTAAATTTATAGAATAATATCGTTAATATAGAATATCTGTTGTTATATAACCTACATATTTCCATTCCAGATTTCAAACTCAACCATCATGAGAAGGGTATCTAACTCGGCCTTCCTTCACACCACCATCCTCCATATATTTGTACCGTGAATGAATAAATAACATCAAGTAAATATCATCAGTAGGCTATGAATTCAAAGGCAAAAATTATGTCAAAAGAATTAATGAAGTACAAATTTGTGATATATTGTTGAATTAAAAGTCAATAAGTTTTGTTTTGGCCATAGAAACTGACATACTAAATTTTGTTGTCAAAGTCTTGTATGTTTTTAATATGATGTCTCTAATTAATAACTAGATTTAATTTAAAGGAGTGTTTGTTATTATTATTATTAAATAATTGTCAGAACTTATACAATATGTTGATTGTAGTAGACATGTAATTGTTTAAATAAAGGAATAGTTCATGGAAGATAATGTTTTTAATATGTGAGTTATTAGTATATATTAAAAACACAATATTTTTGTAACCTGAAATGTGTGTTAGCATTATTTTATTAAAATAAAATATTTTTGACATACAACTATAATGGGTTTTCAATAGTCTTAATAAACCTGATAATTTATAGAAGCTTCATATATTTATCTTAAAATATTAAATGGTATATTTGTAAGGAACTAAAACTATTTTTCTTATTGTTTTCATTTTTACCGAAATAATACCTTTATTAACTTTTCCATTGTATTAATTACTTTTTGTATAAATTATATTGTAGAAAATAATATCGAGGTGTTTATTGTGGCTGTAGATTCAATGTGATAGTAACAAATACTTTATTTGTTTCTACATTTTCATTATTTTTTCATCCTTTTTTTTTATTCATTTTTTCCCCGTTATTTATCCATATATCTAAATACAATTTTATCCTTTAAATCTAATACATATTCTCTCTTTAACAAATATAATTTACATTTTATATTATGAGAAGATTGTTGACCCTCTATGATATATATGAGGAGATCATTTTTTCTCTGTTATTTATCCATGTATCTAAATACAATTTTACCCTTTAAACCTAATACATATTCTCTCTTTAACAAATATAAAATGTAAAATTATGAGAAGATTGTTGACCCTGTATAATATAGAAAGAAGATGGTTAGGAGTGGGCTAATATGCTATTGGTTTAATTAATATAACAGTCAAGCAGTCTGCTGATTGTCAATTTTGTATTTGACAGGTGCGGGTATAAATGAAAAGATAAAAAAAAGTATCTCACGATTTTGTAAACTAAGTTGTAAAAAAAGTATCAAGAACCTTATCATTAAATTCAGATTAACTATTAAACAATTTTCTTATTCTTATTCAATTACAGCTTAAGAGAATCTTATTATTATATTCAGATTAACTGTTAAACAATTATCTTATCCTTATTAATTTACAGCTCAAGAGAGCCTTATTATTATATTCAGACAAACTATTTAATAAATATCTTATTCTTATTAATTTACACCTCAAGAGAACCTTATTATTCTAGTCAGATTAACTATTAAACAATTATCTTATTCTTATTAACTTACAGCTCAAGAGAACCTTATTATTATAATTATATTATTTCAAAATTTTTTGAGACAAGGTAATTATTTATTAAATAAATCAAAAATTAGTATCCAATTCTGTCTCAACACTTTATTTTTTCATTAGTCCAACGTTTCGGCCTTTCTAGCCATCTTCAATACAAAACTCCTCCTCACATTAATTTACAATTTCTATTGCAGGCTATTCTGCCCAGGTCATTTTCTTTATTCTAAGTTCAAAACCT
>NW_027112173.1:767033-775923 GCF_000696795.3 Halyomorpha halys | reverse complement strand
GGAGCTGAGGTTAAAAAAGTTAAAAAAATAAATATAAAATACAGTACACTCTAAAGGATAAAGGAAGATAATGAACAAGATAGGAAACACCTTTCAGACTAGAGGTCAGTGCAAAAGTTAACGGTTAACAGGAAGTTATAGAGAAGTAGTGGAGATTGACGGTTGAAGTAAAAAGTATTAAAAATTTAAAGAAAATATTAAAAATAGAAAAATGATTAAATGATAATATACACAATAGGAGGAAAGAAATTATATATGTGTAAATTATATTCATAATCTGACTGTGTTGCTACTGCGTTCTAGCGCTCCTAGCGGGCGAGAGGTGAACTATCAGAAGGAGGTGAAAAGAAATGTTAGCTGTTTTCAAATGATTAGATTGTTTTGTTTATAATTGTAACTTTGTAAATATCCTTTAAATTACTTGTAATAGTTGACTATTACATTCATTAAAACTGTGGAAAGGGACTTTTATTCTATTCTATCGTTTTAGAATAGTGTTTCTACTTAGATGTATTTTACTTAGTACTTCTGTTGTAGCTCTGTAACCTTTGATTTATAATAAACTATTGTTTTAGTAATCGTCTAACTTTTTACTTAATAAACTTGTTTATAATAAAGTAATTAATGTAAGTATACTTTAGTTTGAAGAAACATGAATATAAAGTACAGATAAAATATATAAATATAAAAGAAAAAGAATGGATGGTAAATATAAAATATAAAGCAATAAAAATATAAGTATGGAGGTGAGAAATCACATTCATAATCTGAAAGAAGAGGTGAGAATCGAAGTAGGATTGGTGGATCCTCAGGATGCCTCGGAAATAAGAACGTCACTGATAGGAAGATTGAGGCGGAATGTGTCAAACGTCATGATGCGGGTGAGATTACTTCGTGGGTTGTGGTCCCCAGACTGAAAAAGGTTTACGGCTAAGGACACTGAACGCCAGAAGATGTTTACTGTCTCTACATAGAAGTGAATAGACTTCTAATCCATAGATTAGAGTCAGTTTATAGCTTTACTGAAAATATGATCAAATAGTATAAATCCATCTAAAAAAAACTGGACCGTAAGAAAACCCGAGGTGACCCACCAGCTAGCTATTTTCGACAAAGTTCAAAAAGGTGAATTGGGAAGAGAATCGCACTGCCCACATAGTAACTGATTGCCTTTCGGTTAATTGTTTCGAGTGTGAGAACAAAATCCATATAGCCTGACCCTGCCCTGGATTTACAAATGGAATCAATACGTAAGTGGAAGTACAGAACAATATGTCACGTTTCAGCGTCGAGCTCCGACAAATTTTCCGATGTCTAGTGACGCAGAGAAAGAAGAAAAGCTTAGTTGGGCATGACTGTCAGCGAAATCGAGTGAACAGGATACAAATCAAATAAGATTGACAAGAAGAAGGAACTTCATCAGAAGAGGCAATCTTTTATCACCTAAATGGATTATTAGGTGTCTAGCCGGATCCAGGGTTAAAACCATTGTTGTTCCACGGTAAAACCATTGTTTTTCTACGGCCAAATGCTAATCAACAGGAACTTAACGAACGCATGCACGCCCGCACACACAATAATTTGCAAAAAATACATTATAATTTAACACCTCTTGCCCTTTTTCTCATCTTTATTTTAATATGTGACTACATTTTGCGAAATATGCCCATTTAACAAGTTAAAAACCTTGTGATTTTGTATCTATTGATTTCTCATAGTTGCCGAAAAATAGTTTGTTGAACTACTTCAGACTCGTGTGCAGTACACAAAAAACATAAAGTAAGCCTCTAAATCAATTACAATAGAATGTTCCTCTTCAAGGACTTTTTGAATTCCATTGACAGAACTAAAGGCTGATATCTTTGCTTGTTGACCTTTCTGACCTTTGTCATTCTGAGACTGATCCATCAAACAGGTAAAACACTAACTCGATATAGTATATTGATATACTAAAGCCTGAATAATACATTACCAGAACTTGACAATTATATTTGCATTTATTTCTGATGCCAATGCAAAACAATAACCTATCAACGTTTCGCCAAAATCTTTCATTAGCATAACTGAAACAATACTGTTTAATCATACTCGTATTAGAATATAAAAGTTTTTACTATTAGTATGCGATTAATTTTAGAATATTTTATTAGAACACCTTCGGTATAATTACCAGTGATCTATACGAAAATATAAATTAATAAATAAGCCGTTAGAAAAATATGTTTTGTTATAGCAGTTACTATATTTGAATTAAAATTTTCTTTAAGAATGGCACTATATTTTTCAATACTTCTTTGTTTACTTAAGAAAGAATTTGTTATTGAAATATTTAATATAAATAAGAAATAGTAAGAATAGATTTTGATTGTTGGCAAATGTGACTAGATGATTTTAAATTAGTTTTGTCCTCCATTTATAATCTCACGTCCATATACATTTCCGACCTCTATGCTATGCTGTTGAATTGTTCTTCAATGCTTGAAAGGCCTATTTACTGCATGGGCAATAACTGTTGTGTTAGAGGTTTGAAATAAGTTACAATTGTTATCCTTTATAAGTCCGGTTAAAATGAATATTACAAACACGTTTTAGTTTTTGTATTATTTTTAAGCTTCTAGACCTTTAATTATTTGACTTTATTTATTTGGAAAGAAAAACGTGTTGACAGAAAATGACACCTAAAGTAGAACATTTGGTAGTGGATACTAGTGCTTTCATAAAAAATACTCAGCTCCAGGTAATTTTTTTATTACTATACATGTATTTATTATGTTGTTCTAGTGTGTTATTTCCTTTGAAATATGATCCATTTCAGTATTCAGTCTAAACATTCATTATGTTACACTACTATTTCTTATATTATATAATTTTTAGTACATTTAATTAATCAATTATTCAAACAAGTAGTGTCTTTTGTAATGTTGATTTGCAAAATTTCTTAATATTTTTATGATACATCAGATATAGTAAACAAAATGTTTCGTTGGTTTCTTGTCGGCTGAATTCTTTTCTTTCTCAAAATAATAGTTGACTTTTTAGAGGTTTGAAATAAGTTACAATTGTTATCCTTTATAAGTCCGATTAAAATGAATATTACATTATTAAGGTCTTTTAGTTTCAATACTTTTATAATAATCTGTCCGATCTGAGATACTAAATCAGATATAAGATACTTCATGAATTATTATCCTTCTGTAAGAAATTACTACATTACAATTACTATGTCCTTAAAATCTCTGTTACTCTCTTATTGTTGTTAAATTTATATTTATGTAGAAAAAGAAAATGAATGTTTTATATAAAGTGTGGAGATAGAAAACATTATAAAATATTTAGATACCTCATAATGTTCGAAATACAATCTCATATTATGGTCAAAGTTTGAGTTGTGTTTAGAAAATGGATAAATACCTGCACTATGCATATATTGGTGATCTCTTAAAAATTTTCGAATTTGGATTTATTTTTGACCCCGGCTTGTAGAGCCTTTTTTATTAATATCACCCCTAATAATACAATTCAGTGTTGTCAGATCTGGAATAAAGGCTAGGTGTGACAATAACACAAGTCGAGTGATGTTCTGCCACAACTGGTTTGTAAGAAATATGAGGAGTTTGTTGTAATGCTGAAGGTAATCACTTTGAACAACATTCATTATGAATGTTGATATTTACATTTCATTAATATAGCAGTTGGATCACCTATTAATTTAATTATTATAAGCTAAACAATTCATAGCGGAACTTCTAGTCCAATTTGAATTTTCTTTTTAATTTTGATGAATGTGTTAGGATGTATTACATTGTGCTATGACTCAGAGGAACAAAGCAGTAATGATTTAACAAAATACTTAGATAGGTATGTAGCCACAATTACGTAGCTTATAAAGCTAAAAATTTTAATCGTAGTCATTTTTTTGCGGTAGATGTGCTAGAAGGCTAAATCGTGATCGAAAAAATAAACTCACAACACTTTTTGTAGTATTTTTTTGTTTTTTGGTGTGATTTTTTTCTTATTAAATTTCTAAAGTTATTTAGTTAATAAGATACACTTACGTACTCATCATCTGTTTCAAATAGAGGTATATAGTTTAAATTTAACACAACTTATACAGCGGGACATAGATAGTTTACTGTACAAAATAATTATTAAATTAAAAACTAAAAAAGAAAAAAAAAATGTAGCACACTTACATATTCTTATTATTGAAACTTTTAAATTATCTCATTAAACACAATTCCAAAATGTCATAATTTTGCAATTCCAAATATTTATAAAAAGTAATGTTCTTTAAAATACTCCAATGTTTATATGGCCTAGTTCTTATAGTTCATTTATTTAGTTTAGTCAATTCTTGTAGATAAAGATCTATGTAATTAATAATCTTCAAATTATTTTTTTATTTTTCATAATTTTGCATAAAATTTATTTAAATTAAATCTATTAGTTGTATATTCAATTTACATATTCTGTATATATTATGGTTGAGGCCATAAGGGACAAGGCTGTTGGTACAATGATCCTAGAGTGGAGTTAGAGTTAGGAATGGTGTGGGTTCATTTCTCACCTGCAGTTAATTTTGTTTCCATATCTGTGTTCACTTATTCATGAATTATTTACAATATGGTATTTTAGCCTAGGAGTAAATCAGATCATTGGAAGTTGGGCACATCTATTATTGCGTGTGTCCAGACATTGCACGGTTTCTTTTCGTAATAATTGATTTATTTGGAAAATTTAAAGTAAAGCAGTATAAAAAGATTAAAATATCCTCAGGTGGAAAAAAAGAAAAAAAAAAGGAACAATTTGGTTGTTTAGTTTGTTTATTATTCTTGAGTTGTAGTACTTGTATTTTGACTAATATTTCAGGTTTTTCAAAAAAAGAAATGAAATGTTGGTTGAATTAGTGGTATTATACCCCTGGAATAAAAGAATTAAAAAAAAAGGTTATTTATTTTTCGCTTCATAGTACTGATGCTAAGCTTAATAACATACATTACCATGTATATGGGAAACACAATTACGGAATTCCTTAGAGATATTTGGGTGTGGAAAGCTTGTGGGTAGCCAGTCCATCCTATCTAAAAGACACAATTGTCTGCATTCAATAATGGGACTATCAAAAAATCCTACTATTGGCTGAGTAAATGTATATAATTTGTCCTGAATCATTCAAACCCATTTATTTATAGAGACTAAAGTGAATCATATTTTAAGGGAAGAACTCCAATGGAAATATCTTGAATGGTTGCCCAACTAAGGGCATCAACTCAAATCAAGAATTTACATTGACGAGACTTTTGTGATCTTCTAGCTATAAAATAGCTGCTCGCTATATAAAATAAGAAACGATGCAGTGGTCTATTTCTTAAGTTGATGTTTTATATTCAATGAAATTGGTAACAATGTGTCAGGAAACTCAGAATTGTCATCGGATTGGATGCAGAAGCCATTTCATGAATAAAAAAATCATAGCTCTAATGATGGACTGTATCCTATCTGTATCCTCCCCCCCTCTATTCCATCCAATGACTAAAACTAAGACAGTTAATGTTAGGCTGAAGAAAGAGCCTTGAGAAGAAATCTTGATTGAACGTTGTGAAAAAAAAAAATTGAAAAGTCTTTTGAACTTACTAATTATTCTGTTTTATTTTGAAATGTTACAAGTGTTATTATTTTCTTTTGGCTCACCAGGTATTTATTGCTTAATTTAACTTTCAATACAAATTTAAAATAGCTAATATTTATTTTGATTTCAGGATATAGCTGAAAATCTCTTTACTGTTGCTGAAGTTGTCAATGAGATCAAATCTAAAAGGCAGCTTAGAAGGCTTATAGTGCTCCCTTACGATTTACAATTAAAAGATGTAGATCCTGAAAGCGTTGCTGTAGGTATGTAATCAGTTTAACGGTTTTGACCTAATGAGGTTTTGATTTTCGTTGTTTTACTCTTACTGAACGATTTTTTCATCTCTTTTATTAGCCTTTATTAAGTGTAAGCATTGCTAATCATTTTGATTTTTCTGATTTCCCTTCTAATAGTTTGAAAATATAATGTTAACACGTTTGTGGGGTGGTCTATGGTAAGCTATATTCCAGTTTATTGTAAAGTTATTATTCAAGTCACTCTACATAACTTCTCTGAATTTAATTGATAATAATAAAAGCTAAGTATTGAGTTACTAAAATTATTTTTTAATATTATGATTTTCTTCTGATTATATATAATTTTATACCATACAAATATAACAAAATATGGCATTTTTAATTTTAAATTTGTGTTTTTTTTGTGATTATTACTCTCATTTACCATACATGAAATATATAACTAGGAAAGTGGAAATATTACGATTGTGAAACATTTTCAAGTCTGAGTTTACAGTTGAAAAAGTTCTCCTGAGTCTAAATTAACATTTCTCACTAAAAATTGTGGGTTTGTCTGTGTTTGTATGAACAGCCTAACTCAAGAACAAAATGCTGTCTGAAACTGAAATAACATATTTAGGATAGGAATATGCTTGAGATGATATAGTAACTTTTTGGCTAAAATCACCTTAACTCTGGCTGGTACCATAAAGTCTTGAAACTTACCTGTTAAGGTCATGTCAGATTCTAGATCTGATGCTAATTTCTTTATTGCTTATTTAGAGAGATAAAATGATTGAATTTACAAAATATCACTTTATTTCGATTTTCATTGTTATCCCCTACAAATATTAATTAATAAGTTTATATTGTAATATTCAAAATTTATTTTAATAAATAAAGACTCTTTGGGGAGTACGGTGGCAGTCAACCCTGTGGGCTCTGGAGCCCTTCTGGGCTCCACACAGCCTCCTAAATTGGGTACACTTAATTCGCTAAAAATCTGGAGGTCGAGCGTGATTCTGATCAAATCACCTCCTTGCACAACCGTTGGTCTAGTAACAGTACTTCCTTACAAAGTACTGAACCCCTGACCCTTCATGGGTTGTAGTGGTACAGATTTTAATTTTTTTTAAATTATAATCTCAGGGAGAGTTTTCCAGAAAATCAGAACACAAAGACACATAACTACATTAGTTCCTACTTTTACAAATATAATTAAATCCTAGGTCGAGCAAACTAACCAATTATATATATGCTTCTTTAATGGATGATGGTTCTTGAAGTCTTCGTTCTAAAGATGCCACCCCTGACAGTATCTTAAGGCTTGGTCCTCTTCCTTGCTTCCAGGATACGTCCAATCCACCGGCGATCCAAACAAAGAGTGCCTTTCTTCCTTTAATGATATAATAATCTTGGATGTCTGATGACTCTTGATATCTTCGTTTTCTAGATGTCTACCACTGACTGTAGACAAAGGGTGGATGGTCTGCACCATCTCTTCCTGGAGACGTCCTAGTTTCCCGGACATTTCCAATACACCTGCCATCCAAACAAGTGATCCCTTCCTTTGTCTCTCTTAAACGTTCACTCGTCGATTAAAAAAAACCGATTGTAGCACAATTCACTTGCAATGATTTACGATTTAAATACTTCATTAATAATGGTTATCTTCTTATTTTTCTTCTTGAATTAATTTGTACTATAATCATGTTAGAGAAATAACAAAAGTTGAAAACATTTCAATCTATGTACTCAACAAAGTAGTAATTCAATCAGACTTCGGAAGGTCATGTGCTGCCATTGTGAATATTTTGAATGATGCACCTTTACACCATATTTGACTGATCAAAATTGGTTAGCTTGCTTTTTGGTTTAATTTTTAAAATTTATAAAAATCATTTATATATAAAATATAACTATTCATAAAAAAAGAGGATATTACAATATACTGTACTATACAGGATCAATAAGTGATTAATTTGGCCAATGTGTATTTCTCTGTAATATATATTTATTTATTTTAATTATTTTTTCTTTAGTGAAAGATTTTTCCATAAAAACTGGTGACTATCCTGCTCTTTCGTCCACTGATTTGAAAGTGCTTGCTCTTACATACCAATTGCATAAAGAAAAATTAGGTTTAGATGGGATTAAAACTGAACCAACAACAAAGAAATCCGTTGAAGTTATTGACCACTCTTTGATTTCATCTGCAAATGTTGTCGGATTCCATTTGCCCTCATCTGTAAGTTATTTATTTTTACTCATAATTCTGTTAATAATTGTGTATGTCCAATGGAATTTAGTTATGAATTCTAATGGCCCAGGATTCTGGGAGCGAACAGGAAGTTCCAGATATAGATGAAGTAACAAAGAAATTGGGGTCACTGGAATGTAGTGGCAGTGACAATGAAGAGGAGGAAGAAGATGAAGAAGAAGAAGAATTAGAGGAATATGATAGTGACCCTCCTCTAGACGATGAAGATTGGATTACACCTGGGAACATTGCAGATGCCAAAAGAGAACTTTCAGGAGGTGCAAAACTCTCAGAGGATAGTCCTCCACCAAAAGTTGCCTGTCTTTCAACTGATTTTGCCATTCAGGTAATTATAGTACTTAGTATTAAATTTTGTAAAATATGTTATATCAATATATTAGGGGCGTACAATTCTAAAACAAGCAAATCCATTTCCTAATTTTTCTTTTTCATTTTTCGCAATAAGTTAAATTAATATTTTTTTTATTTTAAAAAAATCCTCTCACCTCATGATAATTTAGTTCAAAACTTTTTTTTTGTTAATGAAAAAATAAACAAATAAAAATTGAAAAATGTTAAACTTAGCTTGTGTTCGAATGAGCCAGGCCCCTTAATTGTATTTTAATATTAGATAACTATGAAAATCTATACTATTGAATCCTGTAAAAATAGTCCAAAAACAAAAAATAAATTTGCTTGACTTACGTGATTGTTTAATTGAAAGATTGAAAATGAAAGGAAAAAATGAGATTACAAATATATATA
>NW_027112173.1:764901-766951 GCF_000696795.3 Halyomorpha halys | reverse complement strand
TTAATTCTCAGTAGTATAAACAAGGTATATATCTAAAGTTAGTTGTGTTTTTAAAATTAAATTAAACAAATAAAATTTTTAACACAAGAAACAATAAATTTTCAATCATTTTAAATTAAACAAATGTGAAAGTCTTCTTCAACAAATAAAAAAGTAAACTATAACTACAAAAATAAAAATGCTTACGTGTGTAAACATTGCATTATATCTGCCTACTTCTTCAGCAAACATTTTTTTTATTTTTTAGAATTAATGGTGTAGCTAAGATTAAAGTGAAGAATGTAATGTGGTTTTTGACAAATACTATAAGACTACACATTTTTTGTTACATTCCTTCGAACCTGATATCTAAAACGAAAGAAAATTAATTATATGTCATGCCATAAATTTATTATTTCAAGAATTCGTCAAATACTAGTATAAAACATGTTTTAATTTTTTTTTAATACAGATATGACTTCACTGTAATGTTCGACTATTATCAAGCTTGTACCTACACTCATCGTTTATTTAATTTTTAGCTGCAATTTCGGTTTGTCATTCAATTATAGGGTTGCCATAGTTACTGAGCTTTCTTATTATTTAATCATTTGTTGACTTAAATTGGGCTTACATAATAGTTATTTCCAGTTTCTGTTCCATCTATGCTATTAAACTATTATTATATCTCTGAAATATTGATTTAATCATATCTCAGTTTTATTTATCTTAATTCAGCTTATTTATTTATTTATTGTTTTAATTTCTTAGTTGTTATTATTTACTTTTCCAGAATGTATTGAAACAGATGGGTTTGAGTGTCGTTACACTTGAAGGTCTGCTCATTAGACAAGTTCGAACATTTATTCTCCGTTGCTATGCTTGTTTTAAAACAACTTCTCTCATGGACAAAGTTTTCTGTCCCAATTGTGGTAACAAGACCCTGAAGCGAGTAGCTGTCACTGTTGATAATGAAGGAAAGGAAGTCATCCACATTAACTTCAGGAGGCCTCTTACTTCAAGAGGGAAAAAGGTATTTACTGTAATATTTTATAACTGTTTAAAGAAACAATTTTATTTTAATTAATTATTTTTATGAGATTATATTTGGATTGTAGTACATAAGGTAATAAGAAGAATTAAGATTTCAGAAGATTATAGTGAGTGTAGGTGCCATTGTAATATTTTGCATGGTAAAACAAAAACTTTTTCCAGGTGCTGTTGTTTATTATAGAAACTCTGTTTTCTTAAAAATAGGTTAGTTTTACTTTCATAGAAACATATTACAAAACATTTCATCATTTTCACAATGTATGTTTTAAAAAAAAAAAAAAAAATTATTTTGCTTTTAGGGGTTCGTACTAGTTTTTTCGATTACACATGTGCTTTTTTGTATTATGTTATTTTTAGAGTTTTGTTGAGTATAGAGATCATTTATTAGATTTTTGAGTGTTCTGATTCTCTAACATAACAATAAATCAAAACTAACATTTGACTAAAAAGAAATTCACACTATATTACAGAAATTACTTTTTGCCAACCCTATATAAGTTTGTTGGTTTGCAGGTTAATATATTGTTCCAATCCAATTTTTCTTTACTACACTAAATAAATGCCTATTATTATAATTTAAATTATTTACAAATAATATCCTGTCTTTTTTTTTATGTGATGGAATAACCTTTTATTGCAGTTTCCACTTCCTAAATTTAAAGGTGGAAAACACAGTAACAATCCAATTATCTGCGAGGATCAGCGTGTTCCTCAGCAGAGACCTTCTAAAGTGGCCCTGTCCAAAATGAATCCACTTGAACCAGACTACATCGCAGGTATCAGCATATTATTTTAATTATGACCAATTATTTAATTTAATATTTAGCTGTAATAGTCTAAATTTTAAAATTTAGAATATAGATTAATAGTTTATCATTTGTAATATATTTTATGTAAATAGTCCGGGATGCAGTCATTTAAGGTTCAAAATAGTAAAGATAAACTATTTATTAGTAACCAATGTTTTGCCCCATTTTGCGGGGCTAAATGAAGACTAGATTCAAATAAATATGATATA
>NW_027112173.1:749422-764851 GCF_000696795.3 Halyomorpha halys | reverse complement strand
ATATAAAATACAGGAAGGAATGTACTGTGCTAAAAATAAAAATATAAATATAAATGAATAGAATAGTAATAAATAAGAAGTAAAGAAGTATGTCACCATCATGAATGAGTGATAGAATTTCTAATGTAAAATTAGAGTAATGAATAGTGATAATACTTATCAGAAGAAGTAACATATTGGGTTAAATATGATGAAAGGGCGATGAAATGAATGAGGTATAAGGTAAAATAACAGATAAGTGGGGGTGGGGGTAGATGGACGGATATGTAAAGGAATGAAAAGAGATTAGAGAAAAAAATAAAGAAGCTCACCTGAGTACAAGAAGTTTCAGAATGAGCTAAGAGATGACATTATAATAAGAGGTAGTAGTAGATGCTATGGGGGAGATCAGTGGTTAATATCCAACGGTTATACAAATCTAATTTATAAGATCATGACAAGGTAATTTAATAATTAGAACGGGAATAGGAGGGGATGAGACCAATTATACAAGATAAATAAATGTCAAAAGAGTACATATACAGTGAATATTAAAAATACTGTAAAGTGTTGATTATCTGAACTGCCTTCATGGAAAAAAGGAGGGTTGACATTGCCATTTGTAGAAAATAAAAGAGTTTACTATAATAACTTTGATAAATCTTGTTATGTTTAGAAGTCTTTTTATTGAATTTTTTTTTACAACATACATGTTTACTACACAGTAAAATAATTGTTTGTATGCAAATGTGATGACTGTTTGGTATAATCCTTTTTTATTAAGTGAATTTTGATTATTCGAACTTTTAATCATCTGAACCACACTCAATAACAATAGTTCGGATAATCAATGCCCTACGGTATATACAGTCTAGAAAGTAAGATAATCAAATAACAGTAAAAACTGTGAATCATGAAACATAATAATTAAATGAAAAAAACTATAAATTAAGAAGTAACAAAACTAATATATATTTAACATACACCGGATATGTATCAGTGATAAAAAAATAATTACATAAAAGTAAAAGCCATGAATCATGATAAACATAATGATGCAATAAATTAAAAGTAATAAAACTAGTATATATGGAACATATACTGGAGATGTATTATTGATAAAATAGACATAAAGCGATATAATGTAGAAAAGAGGTATAAACTTTGCAATATTGATAAAAATAGTTAGAAAGAAAATGATAATGGCAAATAATAACAATAATGAATTTTGACAATAGTTACAATAAGACTTGGAGGAAAGAAAAAAAAAAAGAAAGTAAATAGTAGAAAATGGGTCTAAAATAGAAAAGAAAATAGGATAGAGTAGAAATAGTCATAATGTCTGAGTTAATTATGTTTGATAAGATTTAGGATATATCTGTTTGTAAGGGAGATACAATATTTACCAACTTGAAGGCTAACTGGCTTTTCTTCAAGAGTGATATGGAGAGACCCGATTATGAGGCGTTGGGGACTGTTATGAGGATAGATATGTTTCTCTTTACGTTCATTTTTTACACTCTTTCCATTTATATTCTAATTGTTTTATCCTATTTGCAATGTTTGTGTCTTGCCCCCATTTTACCCATGCAAAGTTCAATTACCAGGGCTAAGGTCAGTTATCAATAAATATTTAATCTCTACGATTTTATGCCTTTATTGACCGCTGCCCGGTCTGTCTTCTCACAATGTAATAATCTTATATGGAATTAATTCTTTATTTATTTTTTCACATTATTTCTTACTTTTATATACTCTTATACAATAATATATCAAAAACTAATGAAATTAGATGATACCTTTTTTTTTTATATGTAAAATTTTATTTTAAAACATAGCTTTGGATGTTTTTCTTTCATCAGTTACAGTATATTAGCTTTGGATGTTTTTATTTCATCAGTTACAGTATATTGATATAAAATTAGATAAACGAAATTGTGTTCAACATTGAATTTTTATTTTACAATCTTCTTTTTGTCTCTTGTCTAATATTTTAACATTGGTGTGGAATTAAGGAAAACTGACCAAATTATTATTTCTTAATGGATTCAGTTATTGAATTTTCTTTGTTGAAGATTTTATTGGTTAGTAATAGCCTATAATTTGATTTTTATAGTTATTAGATTACAAGTTCAGATGTTTTTCCCTTTATTTTAGATCAATGTACTGTTTCTGAAGATGCAGAAATACCTCTGACCATTGTTTTAAAAGCAAAAGTCTTTTCTTTTTTTTTCATCAATATATATTATATTTTCTTTTACGTCAAGTAGGTACTCTACTTCTGATTAATTTTAACATTATAAAGACCTTCCTTAAAAATTTTCTTTTTCTTTTTTTTTTAAATAGTAGAAACTTATTTAATGCTGCAATACACTTCTTGACATCCTTTTTTTCTTTTTGTTTTTCAAGAATGATCTGGATCGAGGTGATACCTTTTTTTTCAATAGTAGAAGGTCTGTGAATACTACGATATTCATTCAGATTCTTTCTTGCCTCAACATTTTTTAAGATTTTTATTGGCATATTGTATAAGAAGGGCATTGATATTCTTTCTGTCAGCTTTCTTGCTAATGTTTACACAACAATTCAATAAATCATTAAGAATATAAATGTTCTGGTTTTAGTTGCAAGCCTTATTTACTTCAACAGGCTAAATAGCCAACTAGGACTGAGAAGGCAGTTTATTCACCTGGTTATCAACCTACTCTTGTATAAAGATAGAGACTTATTTAGTTGGTGTACTAAAAAATAAAATTCAACTATTCGAGGATGTTATTATTTAAAAATTCAAGCACTATCTATTTGTGAAATAATACATAAATTGAAAATATATTTGATTTGATTCTATTGTAATAATGTCTTCTACTGACAACTTGATTCAATTTTCAATTTATTTTTTAAAAAAATTCTGTATCATTGCCCTCCTTATAATATTTTATTTGAGCTGTGTTATTTTATTCTCTTTTTACTTAAACTGTAAGATTTGAGTTGTTGCTGTAAATAATTTTTACCTGTATACCTCATTATAACTTAATTATGCATGTTTGAAATCAAACAGGGTTTATTAAAAGAACTTAACACTTTGACCGTGAGGGCTTCCATGATGTTATCTGTTATCTAACCATGACGACACATTGTCGTCACCCGTTTTGACACCCCAAGAAATGTCTTCCAATGAAAAATGAAATATCAGCTAGTTGGCAAGTCATGTGGAATGAAAGCCTGCCAAGCGAATTAAAAACTTTTAAAAAAAACCATTAAACCATGGACCACATCAAACCGTTCCAATCACGGGGAGGAGGTAGCTATTGCCAGATTAAGAATAGTTCATACAAATTTAATAACATCTGATGAATAAGCAACCACCACCGAAATGTCAATCCTGCAACTGTGAACTTACAGTCAGTCACATATTTGAAGAATGTCATTTCTATTCCATGAACTTAAATAGATTGGGAGTTGGACTGAGTGTATCGGATGCTCTGAATGATGACCAGAAGAACGTGGAAATGGTTTTAGTTTTCTTAAAAAGGAATGGCCTTTTGAATAAGATTTAAACCCAGAAGTTTGTTATACATACTAAATAATTCTAAAATAAGTAATTATTTAAATTTATTTAGTAATTATTTAAAGAGTTTCAAATCTTGAAATAGAATTATAAAGTGCGAAACATGGACGTTGATGACCTTAGGGTTTTATGCCCTAAAGCCCCAACCTACAACAACAACATTATCGTCACCCACATATGCCACTGAATCGATTTATACCATCAGCTGATAATTGAATGTTTTGCAGTTTTTTTAAAACTGAATTACTGAATAAAGACTCAAGAAAGTTATTGTTTATTACCACATTTTCTGTAGAACATCTAGACAATGTTAAATAATCTTAAAAAAACCTTTTTAGCATGTAAAAAATGTTATTAGAAGTTTGTAAAATAAAGGAATATATAATTAACTAAATTTATATACTTTAAAAATAAATTCAATAATGAAACAAATATTTGAGGGAGTGTAAAAATTCCTTAAGGCGGCAGAAGTCAGAACAATCGTAGCTGGTAGTAGCTTGGACAGTACTAAACGTGATTCGGGACAATTCAAGATGAAAGGGAGGTGATCGAGCTCTTCTTAACACTCTGAACGCAAGCTAGAAAAGTGACCTCTCTTGATGGTCCAGTGTAGTCATACATGCCACAACTACTTGATGACAATGTGTCATCAACTGCGGTCAAAGTGTTAACTATATTATTTGAAAAAAAATAGCAGATAGTTTTTCTCATAAATTCGTATCCCATTGCTGGAAAATTGGAACCAATGAGGCCCAAAAACATAATTGCGTAAGATTACCTGAGGTTTTTGAAAATCAATTAAGTATTGAGTGTCGGTAGTTAATTTTTTCTTCTTCTATGCGGAAGGTAGACAAGCTTGTATTCATGTGGGCAATGAACAAAATTTATGTCTAGAGTAAGTAGTAAGTAAAGACTAGTATAGTTAGTAAGTGCTAGCCTTACTTGTTTTACCTTTGAATTGGAGACTTACAGTATGTTGGTTGATGCCCAACATGTCACAATCTCATAAGAGAAGATCATAGCTTGGGGCCGTCTCTAGCTCAGGTGGTTAGGCACAGTCTTGCCGATCTGAGATCTGCTGGCAGCGGCAGTTCGAATCTGGCCTGCTGGGGCATTGACTTTGTTCATTAGGTGGCATTCCCACAAAATGAAAAACATGATCCCAACTATGTTTAGGCAATAAAGGAGTTTTAGCCAAAAAAAAAAAATCCTAATATTAGAAGGCAATCCTTCCACCACACTAAACTTGCTTCTCAATCATCATTTATTTGTTAAACATAAATATATACCATTAGAATCCATAAAAGGTATTAGATTCAATACTTGGTTCAGTAAGTACTTTGTCCTGGCCAGTAGATGGCTTAAATTAGGGGAATGATATGATCAGAAGTGAAGTGTCAACTCCCAGGTTTATCCTTTAACCCAATCCTGGATAAACAAGCTAGGTACCCACTTAATAGATGTTGGAATGTGCCCCAGGAGGGCTTTATGACCCAGAGTTGACCTGCATAAGATAATGTAATTAATTATCCACTACAGCTGAACATAAACCTTGGCCCATGAGTTAGGAGCTAATCCAGTTCCCTTTTATTATAATTGTAATGTTTTTTTTCGAAAACCAAAATTATTTGATACTTTTTTCATTAGGGATTAATTACCCTCTAGTTAATATCTGCTATTTCTTTTCTATTGTTTCCCTCGTACTCTATCTGTTATCTATGCATTTCTATATTATTATTTTTTTAAAATTTAAACATGCCCTAAAATAGTTTTTAATGCATGAAGTGAAGAAAAAAAGTAGTCATTTGTTATCATGAGCTATATATATCTCAGACATTGTACTAATCATTTCAATTTGAACATCAGGTGTTTCTCCGTTCTCTATGAGGGATGTGAGTTCACGAGCAGCTGTCTTGGGTGTCCAACCAGGTGCAGAGGTTAAGTATTGGATGCGGAAAAATCCTAACCAAGTTGTTAAAAGGAGGAGAAAAAAGTAGATTATTATAGATAGACAAATTTTTAAACATATTGATTGTATATTTTGAACTTATCTGTTATAATTAAACATTTGTCTTTCTGTGCTATAGCATAGGTTTGCTAGAGAAATGGTAGAAACATTATATTCTGTCTGAAGCTGTTAACAAAACATCTTTTGAACAGTAGCCATATTGCTTGATGAATATAAAATGTATTATCTTACTATATTCCTCTTCATTCATAAATATCTTTAAATAATTTATAAAATGTACTATCTTACTATATTCCTCTTCATTCATAAATATCTATAAATACTTTCTATATCTACCTTTTTAAAAAATGTAAGAATGGCATATTGAATAAATTACCTACTATGTTGATTTGTATTTATTTTGTTGCCTGAAGTTATTACAAAAGCTGTTATAAATTAGTATTATGCATTCACATAAAAAGGCTTTTTATTTGTTTTCTGAGATCCTTAGGTAAAAAGTATTAAAAATATTACTGGACAACTGATTACTGAAGAAATTAAAGTTTTGAAAGAATAGGTAGATTTTTTCCTTAAGACATTTGCAAATGAAGTAAAACATGGATGCGAAGAAGCTACTGTAGGACAACCTTTTGATGAAGATGATGTTATCGAATATTGGAGGCTCGAAATGAACATGGCGAAAGCCAAAAATAGCAAGATGGGTGCATGAAACTATGGTAGATATCAAGTAAAATGGTGGCTATTGAACTTTTACAACTAGGCCTTCCCAAAAAAGGAGATTCCTATGTACTGGATAAATATCATCATTTCAACCCACTAGAAAGATTTTACAGTATTATGTGAAAATTATCAGCCCAGATGGTCATCTTCCATAACTCTAAACTTGTTCTCCAGAATACGAGAATAAAAATTAGTAAAATTTGACTTTTAGGAAGTACAATCATTCAGGTCTGACCAACAAACAGAAGACAATATATTCATAGTTTTCTGTATATTCATTAAGTCTATGGAAAGGGATAAAAAGATTCATTTACTGTTCTAGATTTTCAGAAGCATTTGATAATGTATCCAGAATAGAACTCATTGGAAGATAATGGAGTTCCCATCCCATAAACTTAACTCAGGCAATTCTTGGCTTGTATTGAAAGGATGTGGAATAGTTAGGCGCAATGGCAGTAAACCAAACCAATTTGAAATGGAAACAGGAGTAAAACAAAGTGGCAGCTTGAGCCCAATATTATTTACAATATATATATGTATCATATTATACTATATTAGAGTAATGTAGGAATTTGAACTAAGGAGCCAAAAATTGAAAGTTGAAATTGGGAAATGTAGTCATAATATATTGAGTATTTGGTATTTGCCACTGACATTCTCATAATTACTTAAAGCGAAAGGCTCACAGTAGAGCCTTGTAAGAAGTGTTATAAGCATGATAGGAAGCTCAGAGCATAAAAAGTATGAGTATCAACTTAACCAAATCTAAGTACGTAGTTGTGTCTAAAAGTGGTTCTAGGAAAAAAGAATTGTGGTTTGTAAATGCTTAAATCTGGAACAGGTCTTGTTGAAATTTTGTAATCAGGTGTTGTTGCAGGTTGGATTCGGAGAAAAAACCAGCAATAAATGTGTACAACCAACTTCGTATGTTCAGTCATAATGGGCAAAAGAGAAGTGTAAATAAAAACAAAGGCAATGAAATAAGCAATATAAACAAGTCTTTATCTTTTCATTATGCAACATAAAGTTGGCCTAGTATTTATAAAGTCAATAGTTGTATATAAGCCTCAGAAATGAAATTTCTAAGGAAAGATGTCGGTAAGACCAAATAAAAAAGAAAAGAATAAGTGAAGGGTAGGACTTGCTAATGGAAAATATTCATAGAAGAGAATTAATGTGGTTCTGCGAAGTACAAAAAATGCCGATTAATAGTCTATCAAAAAATATATGCGAAGAGAAGACAGCTGATGAATTAGTGGAAAGGCATAAGAAGTAAGTCTATGAGTTGACCACTGATAGAGAAGTGTTTAAGAATTGGATAACAGCTGGCTAAATTTGGAGTAAATTTAATTAGCATCCACTGTAGACCTTAAGAGAATGTTCAGTTAATGGTACTTCTAAAAATGGCAATTAACCATAAATGTTCACTAGTGAAATTTGAGAGAAAAAGCTTTAAATAGTAATTATTAAATTCTAATAGAAAATGATAAAAATAAAATGAAAACTGGATGCTCAGGGCACGAACAAATAAAAGCTTCGCATAAAATAAAGATAAGCATATATTTAACTAGATTCTAAAATACTAGGAAACTATTTTATACACAGAACTTATCAGTATCGATTTTGTTGAGTTCTAGGGAGTGATAAATCAATAAAAATATTTTCCATTATTCTGATATTTAGTCATTTATAAAAAGAACTGTGACAGAAATGGCCTTAAGTTGGGAATTGAACCATATAACAGTGTTTGAAGAAGATTACTCTCAAATTTTGAATGAGACCTCAAGATGCTACCATCTATTAGCAAACATGGGCAAGGGCCTCTGGACCCTTTAATCTGAACAAAGTGTCTGAGGTAAGAGCAATATCATTTCTGGCTGAGATCATCCATTCAGAATCAACAGAAATCAACATTCTTTGCCTTTGTATTAATAGTACCCAGTGGGATGAGGGCTCCTTCCTAACCTATATGTACACCCATTTGGCTTTGTCACATATAATCAGTTGTTTTATAAATCTTTCAAGAATAGAGGTTTTATTTTCACTTTGTTACTATGAATAATTTATTTCAAACCCATTCAAATGCAGTCCAATCCATTCATACCAATAAATTATCGTTAATAAGGGTAATATCCCCGTCATTGTACTCCAGGAGATATCTGAATTGAACAAACAACCAAAGCATGACGTAAATTGTTGATGAAACTAGTAATGCTGAAAACACTTGTCAAAATGTTTGCCCTTTTAGCTAAACCATACTGTCTGCTGAAGGGTAATTGTTTATGTATAAGTCGGTTTCCGGATAATTTTTAATCAGTGAATTACTAGAAGAGCTGTCAACTTCTGAGAAAGGTTGATCAATAAGGCTGAATGATTGTCTACATTAAAGCTATGGATTATAGAGCATGTTTACAATATTCGATCCATTTTGTTTTCTCGTTCATTAACCTGAGAGATATAATTTCATAATATGAACTACTGGCTAAAAGATGAGCGGGATGATAAGAACAGCTTGGGAGGTTCAGCTCCACATTGTCGAAGATGGCTTTCATCAAATCTTCAAAATGGCGAGAATAGTTGGAAGCTTTCCTTTTTCGTATGAATATAAGTTCTCACTTTGGCGTTTCCTTTTGTCCACAATGCTTTTAGTACTGAGCGGACTTGTTATAATATTTGCATACAGTGCGAGCTTGAAATTTGAGACTGAATAAACTGAAATGGTACGAGTTGGATTTATCCTTTATTATACTCATGACCTTCGCTTTAGTTTTATCTCACCAAACAGAAAGGGGCATTATCTTTGTAGCATCCTTTTCATTTTTGGAATACACTGCTACAGCGGTTTTCAGCCAATCTCGTGGTTTTCTCACTCTGATCGAAATTCTGTTATCAAAAATTAAATATACTAATAGTACTTTACAATTACAATTGATCAATGATGTCACCATTGTTCTTAAATTAATCAATGGTTATTACGGGTTCAGTCTTTTTTTAGTTACTTTTGGACTATTGTTTCGTATTGTCAATTGTATTTTTTTCATTTTAATGAGAGGTATCAATTATGACATGGTTTGTTCGTTTCTGTCTATGATTATATTTTTTGTGCAGTTCGCCCTTCTCAACATATCTACAAGCAGAATAAAAAATAAGGTAAGAGCTATTAAATGAAGAGAAGATGGTTGAGGGTGTGATCAGAGAAGAACACAAAGAAGTAAAAACCTACTTATCAGTGCCTACGTTCTGGCCAGAATTTCTGGCCTAAGAGCAAGAAAAGAGTAGAGAAAGGAGAAGGGGTGTCAAAAGAAAGATGAAAATATATATAATTACAAGAAGTAGGAGAAGGGGCTAACGATAAAAGTCAAAAATGCATGACAAAAGAGTCATATTTCTCTACTCCTTTTATTTTATATAACTTTATATTTTATTTTTCTTATTCAAGTATTTTACTTACAAATTAAATTAATTACATATAAGTTTTCTTTCCCACTTTTTTCATAACTTAAATTTTAAATAATTTTCATTTTGTACATATATATTTGCTTACATGATTTTCATTTGTATTTTATTTGTTTATTAATTCTAATATTATTTCTTCTCATATAGCCTTTATCTTCTTATAATACTTAGTATATATATTTTGTTTCAACATTGTTTTTTGTTCTTAGCTCTGAGGGCCTGAAATTATGGTCTCATCATTGGCACTAATAAGTCTTTATTATTTGTGTTGTCTTCTCCTCACTTATATATATCCACGGTTAACTATTAATTCATCATTAAGAGCTATTTTTTGTAATTTCTAGGGCTAGCTTTTTCATGTATTATATATAAAATTATAAATCATTACCTTTGTTTGACATGATTATAATTGCTGTACCCATGGTGTTGATTACAATTTTATATTAAAGCTTGCCTCTAGATAAAACTATCTCACATTACTATAACCTTATTTTTTCAACTGATGTTAATACAATTTTTTGGAAAGATAAATAGCTTTGCTGTGAGTGATTTCTATGTGAAAAAACACTTTGCCAATTTTGTCGGTTAGAACCTCGTCAACCCAATCATATGAAGTATGTATGAATTTTAAAGCAAAAATATAAATACAATAGGATTATTTAATCTATCCATTTTAAAAACTATCTACTCCACAGACAAACCGTGGGAAATTATTTACATTTCTATATTCAAAAACTTGTATATGAGGTTATTCGAGGGGGTGGAAAAGCAGCTGTTTCAAATGGCTCCACTTGTGATTGTAACGCGGCCACCTTCTTCCACATGAGGCGGATCCACATGTTGGCCGCTCGCCACGAATCGGAGGCTTGTACAAATACTCGGTAAACAAAGAGCCGACCATCCACATGTCAGTGTTATTCAGAGAGGCAAGAATGGCGGACGTACAAGTGGTTTCAGCCATTGCACCGATATTATATTATTTTTATTACAAAAGAAAAATTAAAGGAAATTAAATATTAATAAATAGGATTAAAAATAAAACGTATTATAAAAAGTCCCAACAAACACCTTTAACCTCCTAACAGCTCTCAGTTGCAACTAGACAAAGAACAATGGTGGAGATGCCACACGAGCGCTCTCACGAACCCCTCTGATCTGAGTCCAAAAAAAAAAAAACCTTCTCTTGACGGATCGCCAACTAGCTTAAGCCACCCATCCACATGCTCGCGCATGTCTGAGTTCGCCATGGCTTGGCCAACATGTAGGGGCCCTTTAAAGGGAAATCAGAGGCATGTTTTTCTAGAATGGAGTTGTTCATAACACTGATTAACTCCCAAACAAACTTGAAAAACTCGTCCTATATTTTGTCAAGGTTTTTGGTAGTACTCAACAGCTTCCAACTTACTCATGGAGGAATGGAGCGCCATCTGACAAAAATAAGAACAATTTTTCATGCAACACACCTTTTGGCTAGAAAAGGTTGTGATGGTTGTTTGAAATCCGTGCCATGGTTGTATGATTGTATATTTCCAACACATTGTAATTTGAGAGAAATGCCTATGAAGGAGAATCTGAGAAGGATTTACCAATGATAATATTGTCTATGAGCAAGCCTTCAGTTCAAGTTGTCTCACCAACTGAAAGTGAAACTGAAAACTCTTCGACATTCTCTCGAATTTAGGTGGTTTCCAACCAGATTTTTTTTTTCTTAAGCAAGGCTAGATCATTCATATCTTTCCGATATAATTTTCTATGAACTCTTCAAGTTTTAAAAACGAATGAACAACGATGGGTTGTTTATTTTGTTCAAAGGGTTAAAAAAGGTTCATAAACTTCCACTCCCAGTTACCTACAGTTAAAACAGCGGTGACCTACAACTTGGGAAACCCAACCACAACCCGAAAATAGAAGCCCAGGTTGCTGCAGGACATCCAGTTATAAATTCTTTATTTATCACTTCTGTAATTGTCACTTTAAAATTTCTTTTTATCTTAATTTCTGATCTTTTTCTTAAATTCACTTTCATTTTTTTTCCATTTGAAATCAATTAATTATTTTTCTAAATCCATAAATGTCATTGTTTTTGTTGTTAACGTTTCTTTTATCATTTATTAAGAATTATTATTTTAATATATTTATTTTATCTTAATTTTTTGTTTCATTTATGACATTTTAAATAGTTAAGGGTGTCTTTTGTATGAGACTATATCATAATCAATCGTTAAAAAAAACTCTTACATTAACCATCTAAGGCTCACCAGGCCGATCTGGTATTAAATAAATAAATAAAATTATTGAAAGGGTTATCAGTTCATCGCATTCGTAAGCGCCAGATATATCTATGCAAGAGAAGGCTCTTACTCTCTCCACATGATGTACATAATGAGTTGAAACCTTGCTTCAATCTTGACTGGCTCTCTTTGTTCACTTTTTGTGAAACTACTTCAAGATAACTCGGAAACGTTACACTGTGAAAACGATTTAACAGCAAGAACAAAAAAATATCTTTCTCTCGGTTCATTCCAAAACTCTTGAAGATATTTCGCTATTCGAAATCAAAGAAATTAATTTATTATCTCTGGCTTTACTTACTTCGACAAAAATGAATGATAAAGTAAAAAATCACAAAGCTAAGAATTTTTATTTGAATCCACATAAGTTTCTTCTTCGAGCTGGTAGCTTAGTGGTAAGGCACTGTGCTACTAACTCTAAGGACATCTGTTCGAACGCGACTGTAGTAGATAATTATTTTCTATTTTATTTTAGCCGCGAGTCAGCCCCGTAGGTTCGGGAGCCCTCCAAAGTCCACCCAGAGTTATGAAGTGGGTACCCTTAATTGGGTAAAAATCTGGCTCTCGAATGTGATTCTGAACAAATCACCTCTTTGCAAAACCGTTGATCTAGCATCAGTACTTCCTTACAAAGTACTGAACCCCTAATCCTTTATGGGTTGTAGCGATACACATGTTTTTACCTGACTCACTGATATAAACTGCGTTGCTCTTCGTAAAAATGAAAGATGGAGAAATTTTAACTGAATAATAAAATAAAGGAGTTATCCTGTCAGATTTTGATTCTTTAAAATAATAATAGTAGATTGGAAATTATGATGGTTGTGAATAAACTTTTGGAACCACTTGCCAATCTTTATTGTACCGAATTGATTTTATTTTTTCTCGTACCCATTTTTATTTATATTTATTATATATGCTTATGTAAATAAAAATATTATGTAACAAATATAGAGTAAAATATGTAAGTATGTAATACCTGAATAAAGAGAAATACATTTAAATTTATTTATATTGATCCAAAATATGCAAAAGCATTAAAAAAAAACAAACAGAGTTGGTATCTTGGTCATTAAAACTATACGAATTTACATGAAAGTCCTAGCCCTAGTAATTACTAAAATACTACTGAGGAACAAGTTTAGTAATTTTTTATAGTGCAAATATTATATTCTAAAGCACTTTATTAATCAGCTTATTATTTAATTTTAGTTTGACGAAATAAACGAAGACATTTATAAAAAATTAGAAGCCAACCCAAACGATGTAAGTATCAGTAACGACAATGTGATGCCTTGATATGTGTAATTTAGTATGCCAAAGATGATCAAATTTATCTGCACTTTTCAAAGTTTGTTATATTGGCAGATAAACTTCTTAAATAAACTTTACAATTCGAAACACAAAGCATGCTTCATGCAAAGTATGTGAAACGGACTTCATCGAGGACATTTTTATATTCCCCTCATACCTCTTTTTAAAACTCGCAGCTTCGATGTACTACTTCTTTTAATTTTAATTAAGGATTATCGTTTAATGCCAGTGCTGAAGACCAAAATTTCGTTTATTTTCAGTTTAACTTTATTTCTATTTTTTAAACTATAAGTTAACTTTTTTATTTACTTTCAAACTTTTTTTTTTAATTTTGGTAATTATAATTTCATTTTTAATTGTTTTTTTTAACCATAAGTCGTTTTGTATATTATATTTATGTAGAATTTTCTCTGGAATAGAAGTTAATGGACTAAAGTTGTTAAGTGCAATGCAATTGCTAAATCGATAAAGAAAGAAAAGAAGAGTAAAATGAATGAAATAAAATAAAACAAAATATTTACAGTTAGTATTGTAATTAATATTTGTAGTAATAAGATTTGTAAACTGGTATTGATTGTGAAGGAAGAAGGGGAAAATTAGAAAAAATAGAAGAAAAAAAGAAGAAAAAGGAAGAAGAATAAAACAACTTATTGTTATAACATGTGAATATATTGTGTATATGTCCGATCATGGATTGATTGGTATGCTATGTACTGTAGCAACTTAATGTAATTGGGGAGCATGGCTGAGTAAAGCATTCCCCTCTATTAACCACATCAATAATACTAACAATAATTATTTTGTAATGTTAGTATTATAGATGTGGAGAAACTTTAGAAGTTTTTAAAATAAAAAGTTGACAGGAATTTAGATCATTGAAGCTGGTGTTATTATTAATTGAATTATTGTTAAGTAAAAGCGTTCCTGATTTAAATACAAAAAAAAAAGTATCAGAAGAAAGATGCTCCTACTTTTTTTTATGACCCTCTTCATTGTTATTTCTGACATAAGGGGGATTATCTACAGGTTACCACACCTTAGTAGGAGCTCAAGTTTTCATTTCCTGGTACCGTCACAAAAATAAAAGTCGACCTCTCAGGCCGGATACGAACTTGCGTCGCTGTAGGTAGAAGCTAGTCAAAGTTGGCCCCATAACTCGCTCGGCTACATACGGCCCTGAGATACTCCTTCTGAAAAGCTGCAGAAAGGCAAAGGAAATACCGCAGCAACGTACAAGACGAAGTAACTCATTAGACAATATGATTCTTAAGAGTTTCCCTAAATATTTGAATCATTATCACATAGGAGTTGCCAATTCTATAAAAACTGTTTTATCACTGAACTATGATTTTCTAAACAGTTTGCTCCAAGCGTTGGAAGATATTATAACAATAACCCGGTTCTCTTCCATTTATTTTTTCATTTTTGTCGAGATCCTATCAACGTCAAATTGCCATTATGTACATTGTTTATAATTTACAAATTAGTCGCAATGTAGTTAATAATGTTGAATAAGCCTTTGGGTTCATTCTAAGATCAGTTTTGTGTTCTAGGAGATACTCGAGTTTTATCTGATATCCAAAAAAGAATTTGTCTTCACTGCCTGTGGAGTTTTCACCTTTAATTGTAAAACCATACCCAGTGTGTGTAAAAACAGCTTCTCTAAATAATTATTTCCTTATTCCTTATTAGTTGGCATTATTCATTTAAAAAAATTGATCAATGCATAAAAAACTTTGTTTCAGATAATCATTGGGTCAGTACCATACATAGTAATACTGTTGCAACAGAAAATAGACAAACAAAAACTGTAAATATCTTTAGAAATATTTAAAACAACTGAAAACACAGAAAGGCATATTTCTAATGGTAAAACAATAAATGTTGTGCATTTTAAAATAATTATAAATAAAATAAAATATATATTAATAGGGTATTTTTGTCCATACCTCTAGAGTGTAAATATGATCTGGTTGAATATGAATTATCCTAAGCATTTTCTAGAATGGACTGTGTATAAAAGAATATTTATGAATACGTAAGATAATACATCCCAATACGTATCTGCTTATGATTCATAATTATGAGAGATAGTTGACCGTGGATGATAAATGAGGAGAAGATGGTTGGGG
>NW_027112173.1:744199-748427 GCF_000696795.3 Halyomorpha halys | reverse complement strand
ACCGCACCCCCAACCATCTTCTCCTCATTTATCTGCTTATGGTTCTCTTCAAAAGAGGGACGTACTCTTTGGCTAAGAATCCAAAACGAGAAAAAGATCAGTTTTTCCCAGAAGTTTATTTTATTCTAAAAATACCTAAAAGGTGTTCCCTCATTTTTCATTCGAAACTCTATATTTTTAAAACTATCAAGAACAACTACCAACTTAATAATATATTATTTAAAGCAGATTAAATTCTCTAAAATATGAGCCCTAATAAAAATCTGTACGTCTTATTGGTCCTGAGATATATTTTTTCATAAACCAAACGTGTTTTCAAAACTTCGAGAAACCAACATTTTGCAAGTTTATTTTTACGAATATCGTCAAAGCTACAATGTGACAAAGAAAAACCTTATAAACTACTTTATAGTACATTCAAATAGCTTTGGTTTGAGTGCTAGTGGGCGTCTTATTGTCTAATGATTCCTGAGATATAGTCTTCCCGTCATAAATTCGCTAACAAAATAGTTTAAAATAAAGTTTTATCTGAAAAAAATATATATACAAAATAACATTCTTTCAGGTCCAAATTAATTTTTAAAAAACAATAAAACAAATGAATAATAATCAATAAAAACAAATAAATTGATTTTACAATAGATCAATTTAACCGAACTAAGATGTAACATTCTTCTTGAACCAAAATAAGATTTAAAATATACTACCCAATGTGACTATTGAAAAAGCAAGATAATATTCTTATAAATACGAAATTATATTTTTCAAAAAGAGACTAAACCAAAAATTATGAAATTTTAGTGAAACTATTGAATAAACAAAATAATTTTTTTCCACATGATGAAAAATGAAAACGAGTAAAATTATATAATTTAAAATATTTATGAGACTATAGACAACATAAAGCAAAATTACCTTCATATCTAAAATAAATCCGCATCTGCAAGATCATTGGTAAATAAGATCAGTTTTCATTTATCCATTAATTGTTAATGATACATATTTTAAAACCTTTATGACATTGTATGATTTTGATTTTTTCTTGGATTTCCTGCCGTTAACGAATTCCGCTAATTAAAAATGATTTACTATATCTATTGAGATCCATGGACTGGAGCAAGAAATTGACAGTTATTTTTTTTTAACTATGCGATTTGGAGAAGGAATTTGTTTTTTAAAAAGACCGTAATTGGGAGTTTGATCTTTACAAAGTTAGTGTAGGAAACTTATTTCCCTCTCGCAGCCCTATACAATTTTACTTTTCCTCTTAGTTAGTCCGGATCCTGCTGAAGATCTTCTAGACCAATGCACGTTAAAAGATGGTCTCCATCCATGTCTCCCATGTTACATAGAGGAAATTTCGGGGTCGAATCTAGGATGCCAATTCGATGGAGGTGTTTTTGGAGCAGATCATGTCCTGTTACTAGCCGAAAACAAGCCACTCCCTCAGCTCTGCTAACATTGCCGGGGATTCGTTTATCCAGTAGGCTCTCCCACTTCTTTCCTTCCGCTTGAACTTTGCGTCTAGCGCTTGTCCTGCCTTTACAATAAGAACTTATCATTGATTTTACTGAACCGAGCTTAGCCAACTTGTCAGCTTGCTCATTACCATTTATAACAACATAATTTTTGTATTACGGCTTGGGAGTCGCTGAAGATTACAAGGTATAAGAAACTATCCAACATTTATTTTTACCTCTCAGGAAGTTTAAGCCAACCAAGTTTTCCAAAGAACGGGGACATCGAAAATTAACGTAACACAGGCATTAACTGCCCTCTGAAGAATTGTGTAGCCTGAGCAGCTTCTTTTATTTTATTGAAGAGAATTAATACAATCTGCCACAATTTAGGGGCATTAAGTATTAGTGTTTAAATACTCATTCATACAATATATACAGAAGTAGAAGAAAGGAAACCTTGACACGTCTTGTGTTCCTGCCAAAGGGAAAGGGGCTCCAGAAGATCCGGAAAGGTAATGGAGAGGATCGTTTCTGGCAGGTTGCTTTAGGGAAGGAGCCTAAGAAATATCTGATAATCCAGTCCTGCTTTCGGAGGGGCAGATCGACAATCAATCCCATCGGTTTTGTCATTATAGCTGCTTGGACTTTGGTTTGATGAACACTTACTTAAAATCCAAAGCAGCGCAAATGACTAATGTATTGGCTAAGTTTATGCCAAATATAGGTGGACCAAAGTGAAAATCAAAATAATCTGCTGGTTAATGTAGTCAGATTCTCGTTTATTTTTTCGCAGGTCTAGGTGGAAGCCTGCCAAGTACAATCATGTGTCCATTAAGCTACACTACAAGTTTCCTTGTACATCGAAGAAGTACCCTTCGTGTCGAACGAGCTCTTTACACTGTGTGTAACTATTACGCCTCCGGTTGATCTTTTGGCATATGAGCGCAACCGGGTTTTACGAAGAAAAGGGGGAAGAGTCGTATGCTCATTGAGTTACATCAGCAAAAGAAGAAAGAAATCGTACTCCTCAAAGATGGCAGAGAGGGAGAGGTTGGAATGGCTGAACCCACGGTAAGATATCCGATATATCAACATGGATATTATTACCTCACCCAACTACTTACAGGACATGGTTGCTCCAGGGACAGAAGGTCGTGGCCAACTTGTGATTCCTTGGATGAACCTGCAGTACATTCAATCTTCTCTTATTCTTCTCAGGATTCGCCCAAAAAAATGACTTTTATTTGTTGCGCTTCATCTTATGAATGATTTTCTCTTACACACACACACAAAAAAAAAGAACTCTGTTACTATTAAGATTAGTTAGCTGTATATTTATCAACAACACCCATATACTAGACGAGTTTTACTATACAGGCAGTTATTCTTGAAATCTGTGTGTCTTACAGATTAAATTACACACTTACAGACTCTTTGGCGAGCCTGGGTTCTTTGGAATCAGGTGACCTTAAAACGTGTATAAAACTCGAATTCGAAAATTTTCAAATTCCTTTCCCATAATATTTACTTCATATGTAGATAAGTGGAAGTAAACATGAAGATAATAATAAGTAGGAACATGACCTACTTCTGACAGCATTCAGCTATCAAACATAACGCCATGTTTACAGTAATCGATCAATCTTTTAGCAATTCATTAACCAAAGAGGTATACCTTCCTTGGGAATATATATTGTCCACATGGATGTGATGGTGAGAACAGCTTGGGAGGTCCGTCACAGCTTCATCGATGATGGCTTTCATCAAATATTCAAAATGCCAAGGATTGTTGGGAACTTTCCTTTGTCAAAAGAATATAAGTTCTCACCTTGGCGGTTTATTTTATCCTCTATACTTTTAGGATTCAGTGGATTTAAAATATTAAACGCATTCTTGAAGTGTCTGAAATTTGTAACCATTAAAAATATTTTTCTTCTCTTCTGGGCTATTATTTGTTGGTGTTTAATAGGGATAATTCTCACCACTCTGTCTTGGCCTGTAATGAAGGCAACGGAACTTCAGGCAATCAGGATGAAATTGAAAGAAATAGAACAGGTTATTCGAAAATTTGTTCCTTTACGAAAAAAAATTAAATGGTACGAGCTACATTTGTGCTTTGTTATTTATTCAATTCTCATTGCATGTTTCTGTTGTTCAGATCTGAATATTTTCTTTCTCCTATCGTTTATTATTTTGGATTACAATGCTACTACAGTAATCAGCCAAACCTGTGGATTCCTCGCCTTAAACGGAGTACTGTTATCAAAAATAAAATATATTAGAAATATTGATGTTCAAGTTAAATTGGTGAATGATATCACTATTGTTCTCAAGTGGGTAAACGATTATAACGGATTTAGACTATTTTTGGTAACTACTGGATTAACGGTTCGCTTGGTCAATTCTATTTATGTTATTCCAACGGATGGTTTCACTGATTTTAATACTTTTTTGTTTCTAACTACGATTATCTTTTTTGGGTATTTTGTATTTCTGATCTTATCAACGAATCGAATAAAGAATAAGGTAAGAACTGTTAGTTATAATTTCTAAAAAAAAAAAAACATGTTTTTTCTTACTGCTCTTATTATATAATTATTATATTCTGCCAAGTCAATTTAATAATTTGCTGATTTTTAAAAATTTCAGATTGACAAAATGAATCAATATTTCAATGAAAAATTAGAAGCCGACCAGAATAATGTGAGTACGTTGTAGTTGTTTATTGTTGCTTAAAGGCGTAAAAAAACTCTCTGGTCATCAACGCC
>NW_027112173.1:738429-744084 GCF_000696795.3 Halyomorpha halys | reverse complement strand
AATTTATAAAGAAGGAGATGTGCTTTTAAAAATTCAAATACTAATGTAATTTTAGCTTCCTCATCTGTGAGAGCTTCTGATAAATTTGGGGTCAGTCCTATCCTGTTTATTGTTGACAAATAGTGAGTACATTCTTCAAAAATATGTTTAAGTTCAACGTTGTAACGTAATGTTACATCTCTATTATTTATTTGTTTTTATATAAACATTACGAAAACTTGTTAATCCATCAAAAATATTTTTAATTGCGTTTTAAAGGTCTAATATTATTTTATTTTAATTTTTTTTTTTTTATCATAGATTGGAAATATGTACGCCACTTTAGATCTACTTAATACACCGCACTGTAATTTATAATGACTATTTTCGTAGAAACATTAGTTTTAATAGCCAAAAAAATATTGATATTTCGTTATTTGAATAACAACAAGTTTAAATTAAGTAAAGAATCGCCACTGTGCTTAAAAATGAATATCTTCGTAATACAGTGCTATAAATAAGTAAATGAAGATATGTATGTATATCTAATATCTTCTAGAATACAGGTTCAATGACCAAAATTATTTTTTTTTTTCACGAAAAATAAATATTTTGTAGATTTATTTTTGCAAATATCATAGAAACTACTATTTCCAAGAAGATAATTATTATAAACTTCAATGTGTTGCACTTGACAAGTTTCAATTTGTGAGCTTATAGACACTTGTGTATCAGCTATCACGTAGTAATTTTTGCCTTTATAAATGTCAATATTTGTATAATATAGACGTATAAATAGATAGTTTTACTAATAATATCACAAATTGTAGGAATTTATGGCTGGGATGCGACCGATCTTTTTTTAGCTACCTTTTTCAGTCTCACTTGAAGGTAATTTTCCTTTGCGTTTATAAGAACCTTCAAGATTAGTTGCAAAATCTTTGTTTGCAACCGCTTCAGTATTGTTCGTGCCTCATGCCCTATAATATACATCATGGGAAACTATCACACAAGCCTTGGCTTGGCTATTTTCTTGAACGTAAAATAGTGTGGGGCACACAACTGTTTATCAACCTCCTCCTGCGAGTTTTTATGAGATGAGAAGAACATAAAAAAAACAAATAATTATCAACAAAACACACATTGATGATGAAGTTCAACAGTATCACTATAATTGACATTTTATTATTATTATTTTTTTGAGGACCAGCGCTATAAATTCAGTTGATTCTTCAATACTGTAGAGGGTTTCATTGCCGCAAAGGTAAAAAAACAAAACACTAAACATTGAAAAGAGACTTGATTAGAATGAAAATATATGTTTAAATAAAGAAATTAAATTTTTTAATTGAACGAGACTTCAACTTGAGAGGCCTCTGGTTCGGAGCCCGTGGAACGATTCCCAGCACAACTAGGAGCTTCATGGAGGAGCTCGGGGTCGATGTCCAGCACGTGGCTAAGTTGACAGAAAATATAATACTTATCTCCCTGGGAATCATACACCACCACATGCATGGAAATTAATGAGTATAGGAGTTTATCCAGAAGTGGGATGGCATGCATGCTTCGCATATCTTATTTGTTGTTTTAGTTATTATTTTAATATTTGTTATATAGGGGATTTTGTTGATCAAATGAAATAGGGATTGTGAAATGGAAGGGAAGAAAAAGAAAAGGAATAAATCGAAAAACTTGTAGTTAGTTTGTAGACTGGTATTAATTGTAAAAGAAAACTGTGGAAGAAAAAAAAAATGTTATCTATCTATTATATTATATCATGTAAAAATATGTAACTATATTTGTCCAGTCACGGATTGATCAGTATGCTGTGTAATGTAGCAACCCGATATATTTGGGCAGCATGAATAAAGTATTTCTTTCTCTCAAAATACTCTCAAAACCTCTTATTTTCTTTACAAGTGATTTGTTGTGATAAATTTTATCAAATAAGCGACTGTGATAAAGAATTTTTATTTTTGTTTTAATGTAAAAATTGATTAATTAGAAATTGTTGAATTGGCCTGGGCATAATAGCATGCATGAAATTGTGTTTTTAAATTATTTAGTTCAAATCCACTTGTTTCCAGCCTGGCTTCTCCTTCATTACCTAATAATCCTCCTAGGCGTCTGAAAAGAAGATGGCCTCGGGATCTTCTCCTCTAGAAATGTTATTGGGGTTCTATCTATAGATTCTCCATATGTTTGTATCATGTCACTATCTCACCTACAGCAAATTTACCTGTTGTATACATGTTAAACAGTTGTAAATAACAATAGATAAATGATTAAAAAAAAAAAATTATTTAGTTCAAAAATTATATAAGATTCTCCCTGAGTATATTAGGCCATACTGGTCGAGACGTCGGACTTGTAAAGAAAATAAAAGGTTTTGAGACTAAAATGGATAAAATTTAAATTTTTATTTAAACAACATTAACCAGTCTCAAGAAAGTATTTAAGATTTTAAATGAAAATTTATGGATAAATAAAAGTGTAATAAACACCCCATAAATGGTGGTTTTGAGACCAGTAATCAAATAAACATAAACAAGCTGAACATTAATTAATGTTAAAAATAATTTGAACATCAATTAATAAAACGAAATATTTGTCAGCACAGCTTGATATTTGTAACAAACAACGTAATTCCAATTCACGATCCAATAATGTTTGTGTAGCTATAGTTTGCTTTCAATATTTAAAATTAATTAAATCAAACAGCCATAACACTGTTTATTTTTTCTACTAATAGTTATATTTAGGCAAATAGACATAGTTTTTTTTCCATATAAATTTCTGATATTATTTAGATACTTATTTTTAATAATTAATAAATAATTGATATTATAATAACTAATTTACAGAAAGCCATAAAACGTTTTATTCCTTCAGTTTTTTTTTTGTTACATATTAGTCTTTTTATTTCTCCACAAAAATTTTGGACTTTATTTCTTCCATAGTTAACTAACTATTTATAGCATATTCAAAAGTATTTATCAGTTAATTAATCTATGATTAACTCTAAACTTAAATATTTTGTTTTAGGAAATGATTGATTTTTATCTGATATCCAAGAAAGGGTTCTCATTCACCGCTTGTGGATTTTTCAATTATGATCAAAACCTCATAAGCCGTGTAAGTCATTAAATATTCGAAACAGTCAATTAAATATAAAGAATCAACATTAGTGGAATTCTATATTAATTATTATATTCACAGCGCTTAGTCATCCCTATTCCGTCAGTCTGCTGGTGTACCTCAGGGTAGTATCCTTGGTCCTGTCCTTTATTCAGTTTTCACAGCTGACATTCCAACTCATCCTAACACAATCCTCACCACGTATGCCGATGACACATGCCTATTGTCAGTGAACAATGATCCTTACATTGTATCCCAAACCCTCTAATCGCACATCACCACCCTTGAAGAATGGTGCCTAAATTGGAGGATTAAAATAAATTCCAATAAATCACACAAAATCACATTTACCCTTCGTCGTAAACCCATCACCTCTTGCCCTACAGTATCCTTTAATAATACCCCACTTATTCCTGTTGGACAGATCCGTTACTTAAGACCATATCTGGACAAACGACTGACATGATCCTCATACAAGACTGAAAAGACAGGCAACTGCTCGTTGATTCCGACTATTACAACATTTACTAGACAAACGGTCTAAATTGCCAATCCATTACAAAAGATTGATCTACAACACTATTACAAGGCCTGTTTGTTGGCTCTGATCCAAAATACAGGTTGTATTTATTGAAGAAATATAGAATAAACAACATGTTTGTTGTAGTTTGTAGACAAATTAATTTAACATTAAAGTCCACCCCAAAAATCTAGAATACACCTGACATTATATGAATGTCAACTTCATAGTGGTGCTAAATTCATTTCCACTAACTATGGAAAATTCAATCGAAGGTTCTCTATTTCAGGAAAATTTATTGAAAGGTTGTAATTTTCCTAAAAGAGTGAACTTTTCATTATATTTTTTATAATGTTTATGGAAATGTACTTTTCACTACTGTGAAGTAAGCCGTCAATATTATTTAAGTTGAACAGTTAAGTATTTATAATAGAGATATACACATAATACATGATATTGAATATTGAATAATTTATAAACTTTTGAAAAATTGCTTTCAGATGATCGTAGTCTCCATCACATACGCTGTAATCCTGTTGCAGCAGAATACAAAATACAGATAAAAGTGAAATTTAAATAGAAATATTTAAAAGACAAATAATGTAGTGAATTTTACTTCTAATCGCAAAAAAATGCAATAAGTGTTTTATATGTTTTTTTTTTATTCAATAAAACATATTATATGTTATTGATTATTTAAAACTTCCCCTAAAACTTGTTCATCACTAAAAAAGTTCTTGTCTGTCAAAAGAAATGAAACTGAAGACCTGACTAATTAAAAAAAATTAGCCTCGATTCAATAATACCCAATTAATTAAATTTAGGTCTACATTATTAGATTTTGGGCGTGGAATAAATAAATAAAAAAGAATACAGTTACAATATCTCCCACTCCACTTACATAAATTTTAGTCCAGCCTACTAAGATCCAGAAAGGAAACTTTGTGAAAAGTTTTGGAGGAGTTCTGAAAATATGATAATAAGAGATGATGATAATGAATTTCAACTTAGTAACTTACAACTTACCCCCCAAAAAAATAATAAGTAATAACAAAAACGTAAAATAATGATTTGTTTTAGTTTTAATCCCTAATATCATGAAAACTATAAATTTTTGTAATAAATTAAGCAAGAGTTAATTCCAAACATTTTTCATTTTGTATTTTTTTTGTCCGATGTTTTGCTTAGAGAAACACTCCTGATTAAATGGGATTCAGTCAAATGAGAGAAAGATATCGTTCTGGAAAGTGGAAAATTAACATTTCCTTACCTTGGTTTTTTAGTTTGCAAAATTAAAAGCAAAACATCTTAACAAAATGTTTTAAAATCTCCTTTAATTTGTTATGCAATGAATCAGAAAACAGGATATTGACAAAACCAAAAGAAAATAATGATTTTCCTTAAAAATTATAAGTCATCAAGTTAAATTCTTAATCAGGGTCCTAAAAAACATAAATGTGCAAATTTTAAGGACTTCTTCACAACTTTCCATCATTTGACCAAACGGCATCACTGGTTGTGTGTGTGTTGTTAAATATATTTAAGAATGTCGGGAATTGACTCTTGCTTAGTTAAGTACGGATTAATATTGCTTAAGATATGCCTGCTTTTCATGAAATGGGATTATACTGAATCGATATAATTTTTTTATATTTTTTAATATAATGAGGGAAAATTGGTGAGGAAGTTGAAATTAGCATACCAAAAAATAATATATAGATGAGCAATTTTCTAGCTAAAAATATTATAAGAGGAAACTACTTCTGCAATTTGGGGATGGTGCTGGTAAAACCTAAAGTTGTTCTCAATAAACGGCCGATCTAAGCAAAAAAAAGATTTCAAATCGGAATTGTATTTTCTGAGATAAGAACATTTAAATAAACGAACTCGGACGAAGATTACTAGCTTGCGATTCATTGTTAAATTTTAACTTCTGCTGCAATTTTTTCATTAACTAAAAGGACAACCCATTTCAATGGATCAGAACCTGATGAAAAAAAAAATCATCAAGAAGACCA
>NW_027112173.1:723329-735099 GCF_000696795.3 Halyomorpha halys | reverse complement strand
GCTCAACTCCATATGTCCAGATTGGCCTTATTACAGTCATGTAGATCAGTCTTTTGTAATGTGTTGGAAGTTTAGACCGTTTGTCTAGTAAGTGCTGAATAGTCCAAATCGACGTGCAGTTTCCTGTCTTTTCAGTCTTGTGTGAGGATTCCAGGTTAATCGTTTGTCCAAATGTAGTCCAAGGTAGCGGATCTGTTTGAGAGGGGTAAGAGTAACATCGTTAAATGAAACTGTAGGGCAGTCAGCAGGTTTACGACGAAGGGTAAAGGTGATTTGTTGGAATTTACCTTAATCCTCCAATTACGACACCAATCTTCGAGGGCTGTGATATGGGATTGGAGATTTTGGGATACAATTAATGGTTTATTATTAATACCGATCACACATGTGTCATCAGCATACGTGGTGAGGATAGTGTTAGGATTGGTTGGAATGTCAGCTGTATAGACGGTGTAGAGGATGGGACCAAGGATACTACCTTGAAGAACACCAGTGGACTGAGAATAGAGGGATGAATAGGAACCATTGTGATTTGCTTGGAATAATCTATCAATGAGAAAGGAACGAATGATGAGAACGTATGTAGGAAGTAGGAATTTACGGAGTTTGTAAAGCAGTCCCGGGTCCCAGACCAATCAAAAGCATCGAAAAAGATTCCCGCGCAGTACATTCCGCGCTACAAAGGAGACGATACGACGTCCACTACAAGGTGACATTGCTGGATAGTAGAGTGGGATGTTCGGAATCCAAACTGGTAGGGTTTAAGTTAAATAAGAATATTCTATTGTAACCTTTATTAATTCGAATGATACATACATGATACATGTGTGAAATTAAAGTATTTCCAAGGAATAGTACAAATATTAATATACGGCGTTTGTCTGATGGCAGTAGTAGTTCCTATATCCTGGCAGTATTAGGTGGTGGGGTTTTTTTTTTTTTTTTTTTTCTTGCCTGCTATTTATTTATTAAAAAACAATTAGAATGATTTATATCACTTAAAACTAAGAAAATTATATATAATCCTATTTACAATTTATCTTTCTTTGCCTTACGGCATTATAAGATGTGAACAACTTGGTCCGCTGAGGGACCTCCCCAGGTCTTGGGGGAGGGGCGATTTCTCGGAATAGGGGATTCGCAAAGGCTTTCAGCCCATCAAAGAATTTGATGTTCCTACAGCCTATGAATTCCGACATAGAAGGGATTTGGAGCTCCTCTCTGATTACACTATTCCTGGCCCGTTGAAGTATGGTTCCTCTGACTATTCGCCGAAGGAGGGAATTCTGGAAGCTACAGTTTAGTTAATGTGGTCTGGTAGAGGTGCCGCATGAGTGGTGCGCCGTAGAGCAGGGTCGGACGTATGATGGCCTTGTAGATCTTCAGCTTGAAGCGAAGAGAGATCTGCTGCGAGGTGAGCAGATGATAGAGCTTATACGACTTCTGTCGGGGCAGCTTAAGCCTCTCCCTGACGTGACTGAAGAAGGTGAGATGCCTGTCTAGAGTCAGACCGGCAACGAACTGCTGGGGTAGCCTGCTCTTCTTGCCATTCTGGAAGGACATGACAATGGCATCCGTCTTCGACGGATTAACCTTCATGCCGTCCTTCTTCAGAGCAGCTACTATGGTAGCAGAAGCAGCCTGTTCATAGTTTAAGGCCAGTTCAGCTCTCATGCTGGATGTATAGACACCGATGTCGTCAGCTTAGGCTGCTACTACTGCATGTCGATGCTCGATGGCGACTACTGGTACCGTGAAAACGACAAACAGTAGAGGTCCAAGCACCGAGCCTTGAGGTACTGGAGGCGACAAGTCTTCACCAACCCTTGCGACGAAGGACCTTCCACTCAGGTAGTTTCGGACCAATCGGCATTGGGCGGCGGGAAACTTGAACTCCTCCAGTCGGCGGAGCTGCAGCTCCATTCCACTTACCTTAATTTTAATCTAGCCAACATTGTAGAAATGGCTGTCAGCTTTCTTGAGGTTTTCTTGTGGATATGGGTTTTTAGAAAAGAAGGATTTGTTCGCACTGTTGATTCTTTTGTGTATTTTACTAAGCTGTTCGTTAATGGAGGTTTCCGATGAATTATTAATAATTATTAATTGGAAGCTATAGGTTTCAAAAATGTTTGATTTCTTGTTCTTCATTTTCTTCTTGAAGAATAGTCCGGCTTATAATCATATAATTCGTTTTGCTTTGGTTTACCAAATCCGTTATGTACTGCCACTGCTAACAGTGAAAATGCTATCGCTTATATATCTTATCCTTTACTATCTAGGGCTGTTATGTCATTCGCGTATTTGTGAGTACACTAATATTGGGCAATATGCACCATTTCTGCACCAGCAGCATCAGGAAAAAGCAGTTTCTTTGGCAATGTTCTGACTTCACTCGTCTCACCCTAAACTATCATTCTAAATCGGAAACCATTAATGCAAGCACTTGTCGATCCCACTTACTTCCAAGTTTTTGGACCAGATCATCTCCTGTTACTAGCCGAAAACAAACCACTCTTTCAGCTCTGCTGCCAGGGATTCGTTTATCCTTATGCAGTAGGCTCTCGCACTTCTTTCCTTCCGCTTGAACTTTGTTTCTAGCGCTTGTCCTGTTATTACTATAAGAACTTATCATTGATCTTACAGTTCTACAGAAAACCCTACAGGGAAGTTGAACAGGCTGATTCTCTGCACAACCGAGATTAGCCAACTTGTCAGCTTCGCTCAGTAAATGAGTGGTCATCCCAGCCTCCATAAGATCTTCAAGAGGCAGCTTCCCGCCTGTTTCCAGGTGGGCTATAGATCAAATAAATCTTCCTCCAGCATGTCCCACTCCATACTTTGGCATGCAACACCTCAGACTTTTCTGTTCCAGTCATAGTCGTAATTATATCTATTCTTATACCTACTAGATGGTTTTTTAAATAAACCATACCTGAGGCAACTTAACATCCATGTGTCAATATTCTCATTTGGTACCCTTTTATATTTATAAAATCTTTTTCAGTTGAAGCTTCCCATATGCAAAGACCAACAACGTCAATATTATATTTGGCCAAAAAAAAACCTTCAGTTCAAATAAGCTTATCATGTGTTAGACCTCCAGCATTCCAAAAAATAATATTGAGATTGGAGTTGTGATGGTTTTTAGAAAAGCCGTTTGCATTACGGTTAAGTACCGTAGTTGTCTAGTTGTCATATTCTGTGGCGACAGCTACTGCTCATTTAGCGCTATCCAGGAGGCACCTGTATCAATGATACGGACGCGAGCAGTACTACCCCACCAGTAATGGAATGCTATATAAAGATTCTACTAAATAATACAGTTTTATTTATAATAAAAATAAATAATTTAATCTATTAGTTATAATACCACAAATTACTAAAGATATATGAGCAACAGAAGAATAAGCAATAATAAATTTTATATCCACTTGAAAAAGACAAAGAAAACTAACAATTAAAGAACCTCAAAGACTAAAATCATCTATTAAAGTTGAACCGATTTATGTAAAGTTATTCTTTTACTTTTTAAAACTAAGGAAATCGTGTACCATATTCTGATTTCATCGACATTTTTGTCAAAAGGAAATTTAAAAACCTTGTATGATAAAAATAATTTTTAATTGGTAAAAGGGTTAAAATAAGAGTTGAAGTTTTACAAAAAAAAGTAATGAACAGTAACATGGCTGACTGCTGATTGCCATTGTCCCATGAAATATGTAGCTTTATCTTCATATAAGTAATCGATCCTTCTGTTTGCAATTCATTAACCAAAGAGGTATAATTTCCTAGAAATTCTGTACAAGCCAGAAGACAGGCGTGATGGTGAGAACAGCTTGGGAGGACCAGCCTAGCTTCGTAGAAGATGGCCTTCATCAAATATTCAAAATATCAAGAATGGTTGGGACCTTTCCTTTTTCAGAAGACTATAAATTCTCACTTTGGCGATTTATTTTGTCATTTTTACTTTTAGGATTGAGTGGGTTTGAAATATTATCCGTATTCATGTGGCCCTTAAGATTTGTAACTATTAGTAATGTTTTTGTCCTCTTCTGGGCCAGTGTTTGTTCGTATTTAGTCATACTGATCCTCGCAACTCAGTCTTGCCCTACAATAAAGGCCACGCAATTTCAGATAATTAAAACAAAATTGAATGAGATTGAACTGACTGTACAAACATTTGTTCCATTACGAAGCAAACTCAAATGGTATGAGTTACATTTGTGTATTTTTGTGCCTACGATTCTTATTCCATGTTTCTGTTATACGGGAATGACTATTTCCTTTCACCTATCGTTTAGTATATTGGAATACATTTCCATTGGGGTTATCATCGAAGTCTGTGGGTTCCTCGTCCTAATCAGAATTCTATTGTCAAAAATAAAACATATTAAGAATATCGATTTACAAGTAAAATTGGTCAATGATATTACCATTATTCTCAAGTTGGTGAACAATTATTATGGATTTCGACTAGCTTTGGTTACAGTCGGCTTAATGCTTCTCACGATCCATAGTATTATTCTGATTTTAATACAAGGTTTCATTTCTTTAAATATATTTTATTTTCTCTCTACGGCTATCTTTTTCGGACAATTTGCATTTTTGATCTTATTAATGAATCAGATAAAGGATAAGGTAAGTACTTCTAGCAATGATTTCTTAAAAGTTTATTCAAGAACAAGTTCTGTTTTATTTTGTAGCTTTTATATTCTTCTATCTTTATCTAGAATGTAATCTGCTTATTTTTTTAAAATTTCAGTTTGGCAAAATGAATCAATACTTCACTGAAACATTAGAAACCTATCCGAATAATGTAAGTAGTAATTTTTTATTATGGCAACATTGGTATGATATTTTAAATATAATTTTCTGAACCATAACTTTTCCCAGCAAGATTTAGTTCTAAACCCACGTTCAGTATATTAGTTAAACTTGCAGTTGTACTTTAAATGAACTACCTACATTTGTCATTTATTGGAATAATAATACGTTATCTGTTCTCACATAAAATCAATTTGCACAATTCACACCATCTTACCAGAAGGTGTCAGACCAGATGTTCGAACCCTACAGGAGATGGCGTTGCCGAGGGATGTAAAAGGAATCGTGAGATGACTGCGTTGAACTATTATGGTCGTTTCGTGTCCGAAATGTTGAAATACCTCGTACTTCTGAACAATTTATGGAAAAAAGTATCCATGCTACTTGTGACGCCAGACATAGGACATAAGGTTTGGAATTGTACGAAAAAGTTGCAGTGGGAGCCGGTTCTCGCGTTTTACTCTTATGACAGAGCCAACAAGTACGCGTTTAGGGCGGTGATGTCCCAAGAGGTTGAGGGAGAACAAAGTCCTCTAGCCTATGACAGTAGATGTCGCACGGAGGCAGAACCTCTAAGATTTTATGGGTGGTAGATGACTTTAGATTAGATTAGTTCGTAAGATTTCACACAGACCATAGGCATCCAGGGGGTCAGAAACGCAATGATTTATTATAAGATCCAACGATCATAGAAAACGGAAAAGATTGGGGTAGATTTATCATTCATTCGTTGCACTTAAATGGTAGAAACCCTACAAGTAGAAACTCTCGACGCTCGCACACTATTCACAAAGTAAGGCGAACCATCAGAGTATGAATGAGACCTTACAAGAATTGCAGCGTAGATGCTTTTCGAGGGACATGAACCGCACCGTCCAGGAGAATATCGAGAGTCTAATATACTCTGAATGAAGTATGTTAGTCGCCCACCCAATTCTAGGCATTGATGAAACACCTACCGAGGATACACTACTTAGTGACCACCTTCATGTTGAATTAATAAAAATGAGTCACGTTGTTGATCTGCTCATCAAAGTGGCGATGCCGTACCCAATAAAGGACAGGTTGGTAGAGGAGGTCTTGGGGTATCTTCGCACGCGGTTTCAATTTGATGGGGTTTTCGACTAAACACTGTCCGACACCTTGTAAATTTCGCAAGGCGGATCAGAAATGAATATGTTAAAAATGGTGTGGCACCTCAACTCGGATGGAGTAGTTTGTACATGAACTCTCATCAAGTAAAGCCCACTCTGAGTGGCCGCTAAGATTTTCTTGTTTATTTATTTGTAGTAAAAAACAATATGTTTTGGAAAAAATTTAGTTATTGTACTTAATTCAAAATTTTAGTTCAATTTCTTTCTGTAATATAAACTTAATTTATACAATGTCATTACCAAGATATCAAGAATTGTTTTTCAGTTGATGAAATCCCTAAAAAAAGAGCTGCCATTATCAAGCAATATACAGCAACATGACTGATTGCTCATCACCATTAACCTATGAAATATTGAACCATGTTTACAATATTCTATCCACTCTGTTTTCAATTCATTAACCAAAGAGGTATTATATCCCAGTGATTGCATACTACCCTGGAGTCAGCCAGGATGGTAAGAATAGCTTGGGAGGTCCGGCCCAGTATAGTTGAAGGTGGCTTTCACCAAATATTCAAATTGGCTAGAGTATTTGGAAGCTTTCCTTTTTCAAAAGAATATCAGTTCTCACTTTGGCGGTTTATTTTGTCCTCTATACTTTTAGTATTGAGCGGATTTAAAATGTTATCCACGATGTTAGCCCGCCTAAAATTTGTAGTCTATAATAATATTTTTTTTCTCCTCTGGTCATGTCTTTGTTCGTATTTAGTTGTCCTTATCCTCATCACTCTGTCTTGGCCTGCTATAAAGGCCACACAACTTCAAATAATTAGGAGAAAATTGAATGAGATCGAACGGACTTTACAAACGTTTGTTACATTACGAAGCAAACTCAAATGGTATGTGTTACATTTTTGTTTTTTTGTGCATACTATTCTCATTCCGTGTTTCTCTTGTACGGGAATGACTATTTCCTTTATCCTATCATTTTGTTTTTTGGAATATACTTCCTTTGCGGTTATTATCGAAGCCTGTGGATTCCTCAGCTTAATCGGAATTCTATTATCAGAAATAAAATATATTAAGAATATTAATGTACAAGTTGAATTGGTAAATAATATCACTATTGTTCTCAAGTTGGTGAACGATTATTACGGATTTCGATTTTTGTTAGTGACAGTCGGCTTAATTCTTCGCTTGATCACTTGTATTTTTACCGTTTTAAAGGAAGGTTTCAATTATTATACCACTTTTTCATTTCTATCTACGTCCATCTGTTTTTTGCAATTCGCACTTCTTATCATCTCAACGAATCGAATAAAGAGCGAGGTAAGAACTTTTTAGTAGTAATTCCTAAAAGTAGAGAGTGAGCTTTTAGGAATTACTACTAAAAGTTCTCCCTGACAAATCTTGTCTCCCTGCTTTTGTAATATAGTTATTAAATTTTGCCAAGTCAATCTAATAAGCAAATTATTTGATAAAATTGCAGTTTGAAAGATTGAATCAATACTTCACTGAAACATTTGAAGGCAACCTAAATGATGTGAGTTATACCATTACCATGATTTTTTTTTTTTATAAAATTTTTAACTAAACATTACCAAAACTATCTGATACCTCTAAAAATATATTTTCTTTAAATGTCAGATGAAGCCATAATTCCTTTTTTAGGAAAGAGTAGTTCTAACTTCCCTAACACTGCATTTTTTCCTTCGTCGCCATTTCTGGCATACGGAGTTCGGCAGCAGTAGGGTAGTGCATCGACGAAGACCGTGGCAAGGAACCCTCTGTTCTCTAGCTCCTCTAGTAACTCTTCGAACACTGGTTTCCAGGGCCTAGAACTAAACCCTGTGGGCATCCACTTTCAGCTTGAATCAAACTTGCAAATGATTAGAATTTTTTTTTTTTAAATACCAAATATTATTCAACAATAGCTAAGTACTGAATAGATAAGTAACCCGGCAGGAATGCCCTACTTTTTTATCCTCTATGAGGTGTCCCGTCAGCATATATCACATGGTAGACGATTTGTAATTATTCTGTTATATAACTGGATGTGCTGATGATAAAAATCTTTACAATTACTTTCAATGAAATTTTACATTGAAATTGTAAATTATAGTTCTTCCATCAGGAGCTGAAGAATCCAGACTTCGTATAAGAGCTAAGATCTACTTGCTTCGGTACATGATTAAAAAAAAAAGAAACGTAGGAAGTGTTCAGGTGATCAATATGCTCAAAGGAAAACTCAAAGGGTTAACGAAAATTAGACAAAAGTATAAACATAGCAGATGATATACCACGAAAATATTTCGCAATATAGCACAATGCTCACGGCTACATCTATCTCTCCCTGGTTAAATGAACTATCCAGCTTGAACAATTGGTATCTGTTCTTCCAGACAATCGCACCCCTTTGAAACACTAGAAAGAACACACAGATAAAAGAACATGGCTGTTCCATTAGGAATGGTAGGATCTTCAATAATTTTTGGTGCAATTAAACTGTCTTAGTAACAATGTTTTCAAGCGGTACCTTCCTTTTGTCAATTGCTTCAAACCTTTGCCGGCAAAAGGGATTTCCCGAACAGAAAATACTGGGAGTATTCACGAAGCCTATACAAGGTGTGTTAAAGTCGAGAAACACATCTGCCACTTGTTTGCTAAATATAGCAGAATTCATTAAAACCAGTTTGCAGAATACGGATTACCTTACTTAAGCAAATTATTCTATAGCATATTTAGGAGGTAACAGATGAATCAGTTCACTACAATAACACAATGAATCCTCAATTAAGGACTCATTAATGAAACTCTCAACCATGAAAATTTCAAAAGCAATAGCAATTAAAAATTTCGGACGTTAATTAGTTATTGCTTATGATTAACTAAATCACAATAATATATTGCGACTTTGGTTCAATCTAAATTTAGATATCATGTTTTAGGAAATGCTTGATTTTTATCTGATATCCAAGAAAGAGTTCACTTTCACCGCCTGTGGATTTTTCAATTATGATCAAAAAATTATAAGTAGTGTAAGTACCTAGAAATAACTTTTTAAATAATCCATGAAATATAATTAACTAAGGATAATATTTTTGGAACTGGTTGTTCGTCCAATTGTAGTAAATGCAAGAATCCTTTTTTTTTTTTTGATAGATTTATTTATTGATAGATATTACAATCTGCCACACAGTTGTGGGAAATAGGTAATTGTAATGAATGATCTCATACATACTAGAATAAAAAAAAAAACTCTCTTCAAATATATACAAATAAAAGAATAAACGAGAAGAACACAATCAAACTATTTGTATGAAAAATAAATAAATAAAATAACATAATTATAAAATAATATATACAATATTTACACAATCGACCTGAGGATCCCGGGTTGGTTGGAAAGGTTTATACGGAATTTTGAGAATTTGGTTGGTATGAGATCAAGGACAAAAGGTATATGTAGGTCATGCTGTAGTATTCTGTTGGAAACGTAGTAGGGTGCATTAACTATGGTTCTAAGGATTTTGGATTGAAAGGATTGGATACGTTTGATGTTCCGACGGTTTAGCTGTTCCCCTAAGTTCAAGTCCGTAGGTCCAGATAGGTCGGAGTTTAGTCTTATAAATTAGTAGTTTGTTTTCTAATGAAAGATGAGAGATCCGGCTGACCAGTCGGTATAGTTGGGTGAATCGTCTGTTGAGCTCTTGTCTTTTGAGTCTAGTATGTTGGTTCTAGGTGAGTCTTTTGTCCAAAATGAATCCGAGGTATCGCACTGTGCCGGATCTGGGAAGAGGTATATTATAAAGAGTAACTGGTGGACAGAAGCTTCGGCGGAGAGTGAAAGTCACATGGGTGCATTTCGATTCATTGACTTTTATCTGCCATTGGTTGCACCATTGCTCAATCCGGATGAGGTGTGTTTGGAGATTGGATGAGGCTGTTACAGGATCGGGATGGGAGGATAGGATAGCTGTATCATCAGCAAATGTCGCCAGGAATGTGTCTGGAGTGATGGGAATGTCTGGAGTGATGGGAATGTCAGCAGTGAAGAGGATGTAGTGGACAGGACCCAGGACACTGCCTTGGGGAACTCCTACCTCGATGCGGTAGATATTTGAGTACTCAGAACCACTGCGAACTCGAAAGGAACGATGTGAGAGGTAGGAGCGGAGGGTAAGGTATAAGGTTTGGGGTAATATGGATTTGAGCTTGAAAAGCAATCCGAAATGCCATACCCGGCCAAAAGCTTGAATGTCCAGAAAGCAAGAATTCTAGTCTCAAGATTGCGGATAACACAGTAACGTTGATAAAAACATTTGAATCACTACATGAAGTAAAGTAGCAAACCCGCTTTTTTTCTGAAGAGTTAAAAAAAATCTAGATTTTCAATTAAATTAATTTTTGCGGTTGGGTCTACTGAGCTCCTGAACCATCCTTCTCCACGCCTGTCTATCTTGGACCACTGCTTTCCAGCTTGCAGGATGTAGTTCTTTGTTGATTTTATCTATCCATCTGGTTTTTATTGTACTACTATACTGGCATTCATTGTTGTGTAGAGGCGTCCTGGTGAATTGCTTCGAGCTACATGTCCCGACCATCTTAACCTCCTTGCCTTCATATCATGACTGACCAGTCTCTGCAAACAGTTAAATGATAGTTTTTCTCCTCCATGTATTAAGCCTCTGATCCCAGATCGCTCCTGTAGTTGTACGAAGAACTTTCTAGGGTCAATGAAACATTGACTAATATAATAAATTAAACAATATAGAATCTTTAGAATGTTTGTTGTGGTTTGTAGACAATAATTCATAAGTAATTTCTGACCCAAAAATCTTGATTTTCCTGAAATTACTGTATTTATACCAAACTGAATGGTTCAATAAAAGCAAAATTCTGTTTTTTTGGCAGAAAATGTTCAGAGGTTCCATCCTTTAAGGAAATATTTCCGAAGTATTTGAAGCGGGAACATAGAAATAATATTAGTTTGGTCTTAATGTAAAACATAATTTAGAAATTTGATTAATTTAACAAATTTGTTTCAGATGATCGTATGCTCAGTAACATACATTGTAATCCTGTTGCAGCAGAAAATGAAAATAGTTGAAAGTCCAATTTGAATTGTCTAAATATAAATTAAAATACAGTATGTAGTACTTATCCCAAAACAAGATCATAAGTGGTCTATTTTGTTTGTATTCTGTGGCGGGACCACCCGCTAGAAATTATTTTATATTTTCAGTTATTCTTGAAATGTAGTATTTTAAAATTAAAAATAAATAGTAATAATTTAATGGAAATTTAATTTGTTAATTATATTATAAATGTATCTTTTATTGTTTGGTTGGTACAAATAGAGTCCGCCAAAAACAACACGTGTGTAAACAATGTCGATCACGTTTTCAAGATACACAGCGTAAATCCTTCATTTTGTTCTCTCCTTAATAAAAGTTGTAAGTTAATAAGTGGTATTGTGAGTTGTTTTGTGTAAAAACCACCACTATTGGTGACCTCCGACTTGTCTTTGCGAATGATTTCTCAAGTTAATTATGACAGGAGAAAATAATAGTGAACCTTTCACTTTGAAGAAAATTGATAAGGTTAGTACTAAAACTTCCACCTTTTTGGAAAGATTTTTTAAATATTTATTTATTGCTATTTACAACTCTACATTATAATACATTTAGTAAATCTGATCTAAGTTAAATTGGAGTGTAACAGGCGTGTAGAGAAACTACCCATTGGTAGCATTCTAATGACATTTTACATTAGCTGGTCTCGTGGCCATCTTCTTTTCAGGCGCCTCGGAGGATTGTCAGGAATGGAAGAGGATGAAAGATTAGAAACTA
>NW_027112173.1:713062-719374 GCF_000696795.3 Halyomorpha halys | reverse complement strand
CAATGCGAGAAGGTATTGAAAAAGAGGAGATTTAGATGAAGATAGGGAAGAAGTATGTCGAATACTAGCAGATATAATTTCAGATAGCAGTGGAGCTAAAAAGGAATGTTCCAACGTTTTAATTCTGTGAGCAGAGACATAGAGGCCACATATGCTTTATGGTATATTATTTATAGAAATATTAACATAGAACCTTTTTTTTTTCTTTATTCATATCAGTTGATTTGTATCCGAAAATTGCATAGCACCTCAAAATAATGTTTTCCTCTTGTTAAATAACTGTGTCTCAAATTAATAATAAACATTTAATCTAGTTTGACGCAAATCGATATGTGATGTTTACATTTCATTATCCAAAGAGCTAAAATGCTTTTGTTTCAATTGAATTATGAAATAGTTATTAGAAAACTACAAAGATGGTCAGATCAGCTTGGGAGGTTCGTTCCAACATCGTTGACGACGCCTTTGAACAAATTCTTAAAATACCCAGACTGCTTGGCCTCTTCCCTTTTTTCAATGATCAGAGTTTTTCACTCTTTTATTTCATTGTATCTTTAACATTTTCGGTGTGTACCGGTTTAAAAATAGTGCTCATTAATTGGAATCAGATCGTCAATGTAACTCGTTCATTTTTCTATATATTCACAACCATCGTTACTTTTAACATCATTGCACTCCTCATAGTGAATGTTACCTGGCCGCTAATAAAATTTAAGCAACTTGAAATAATCAGAAAAAAATTAAAAGAATTATCATGTATTATCAAGAAATCTATCGATTTGCAATACGAGCTGAAATGGTATGAATTGAACTGGAGCTGTGCAGTGATGGTCTGTATTTGTTTGTATCGATCTTATCCAATGCCGGAAGACATTTATTTTTTCTTCATCTACTGTCGTTTGGAACTTGCAGTCTTGGGGATTCTGAACCAAACATATGGATTTTTAGTCCTCATTGGAGTCTTGATGTCAAAAATTAAATACATTAGATGTAGTCATGTTCAGGTTGAACTTGTCACAGATGTAATGGTTGTTTTCCAGTTGATTAATGACTATTTTGGAGTACATCTGTTTTTAATAACTCTAGGAGTTTTTCTACGCAATGTTGACACCGTATATTTGTTATTAAAGTATGGTTGGGACATGGATCGTTGTGTCTCTTTCATGATTATGATCACAACTTTTGCACAGTTTGGTCTTCTGATAAAATCTGCAACTCAAATTAAAAATAAGGTAATCTAATAATGAACTAATATTTATGTATTTCATTACTATTTTACTCTTAATTCTTCTTTTTCTCTCTTTCCATTAAAATGACCGAAGTTTGGAAATGACATGAAGCTAGGAGATCCTCCTGGTCACCGAACTCTGTGTAGTGAAGAGCAAAGTTCAAAAACGGATGTTACAGCAAGGTTTTGGAAAAAATCACAGTGCAGAAGAATCATATTATACAGTCATCGATTTTTTTTTCGAAAATAGCAATTATAATTCTGATTAAACTCGGCATATTAATGTACGAACTACTGATCTTCAATATCAGCTGAATTTTTAAATGAACTTTCTCTACATCTTTAATTTTGTTAATTTAAATAATTAACCATCTTTCATTGTTTATAGTAATAAAAATGTGTCAGTATTAACTATTAAATAATTTTTAATTAGCTAAAACACATCATATAACTTTAACTTACTTCTCTAGGAGGGGCGGCAAAAATTTCAAATGATGTTCAAAGTAATCTACTGTCAGGAAAACGGTGTTAAGAACGTGGCTTTGTGTAGATTTTGCATATTATTTATTACACATTCTATCCAGAAACATGCACTAGCTCAAAGTTTCAGTGGTTCCTAATTTTTTAATCAATTTTAATAATCAAAACTTAATAACAAGTAAATTTGAATATATAAATTTGTTGATTCAATAGGATAATTATTATTTTAACTTTTTTTTCAGATGGCTGAAATTAATCAATGTTTTTTCGAAAAGCTGATAATAAATCCAAATGACGTAAGTATTGGTTATAGAATTTCACTGCAATGTTTGCTTTACTATCTTACGAAGCATTTAGTTTTCGGATTAAATCAGAGTTTATTTCTGTTGAACGTTTTCACTTTCACTTTCCGAAAGATGTAATATTGTGTAAGGTAAAGTATTATGATCGTACAAAATTTCGAATTCAAGTTTTCGACGATAGCACACGTTTTGAGGTACTCCAAATCCAAATAACCAAGTCTCGCAAAATATACAGACCTGTGCGGGCAATTTCTTCTAAACTATCTTTAATTTTGTTTTGTTTTTTAAATAATTAACCATTTCACATGTTTATAGGTAGTGATAAAAGAGTGAATATGACCTATGAAAGGATTTGTTATGTGATTTGAAGACGTTTCCGGAAATAATAATTGTAATATAAATATCTCATATGATGTTAGAAAACCAAATATTCTTCTAAAATACAATATTTAATATCAAAAATGAAGAAGGCTGTGGAAAATGACGAAAACCGTATAAATAAAATCTGCTATAACATAAGTTTGGGTGGCGGACGGATGCGCAGTTCATCCCTTTCGCCAACCTGATACTGTAGTCTTGTCGACATAGCTATTAAATAACTTTTTTTTTTTTTGGGCAGCCCGCAGCTCAGTGGTTAAGACACAGTCTTACCAATCTAATGCCTATTTGCGGTGCCGTTCGAATCCGGCCTGGGGCGTTCACTTTTTTCATCGAGTAGCGGTCCCACAAAGTGAAAAACTTTGACCCCCAACCATGGTTAAGCAGTATAGGACAATAGGAGTCTTGGCCGGAAAAAAAAAAATATATTTTTTAATTTAGCTTAACCTATATTTGAGCTATTCAGTTAACAGGATGACTAACTCCATAATCGTTCTTAGTGTTGTCAATAACTATTTAGCATTGAATAAATGTGTCGAGACATTTGTGTTATACAGTTTGACTCCAATTTAAACTGTGAGATACTCTGTTACAGAAGGCCCCAATAATACGTGCTCCAACAGATTAGGTGGAGCTGGATAGGTTAGGAGCTGAATGTTCAGGATGAGTCTTACGGGTGTTAACTGTAAGTCTTGAAGGACGGAAATTCCCTCTGCAGGGTACTAGTTTGCAGTCGTGAAGGGGAAAACAAGTCCTTGCAGGAAGGAAACTTCGTTCTGCAGAGTATTAGCCTAAAGGCACAAAGGGGAATGTAAGTCCTTACTGGGTACAAGCTGTAGGTCCTTCTATAGAAGGTATAGTAAGGAGAAGAGAAGCATAGAAGGCAGAGTGAAATAAAACGCAATGTACATTTCCAAAAATAGCCCAAGAATCTACCAATCACCTATGAATGCTGTTTTACAGTGCCTCTTAAGGAAGAAAATTCCGTGATGCGTAAATTTGCACTGAGCCCTTCCCTTTTCTTTCTTAGGTTTATAGTTTCGTTTTGTCATCAATTATTTTATATTTTCAGGAAATACTAACATTTTATCTGCTAACTAAGAAGGAGTTCACCTTCAATGCCTGTGGATTATTCAATTTTGATGGGAAATTCATGAAGGCTGTAAGTATAATCGCTTATTTAATTCTTAAATATTATATCTCAATAAACTCAATTTTTGTCTATTATTTTCCATAATGAAACATAACTAAGTAGTTAACTGAAAAAAAAAATATTAAAAAAAAAATGCTATCTCCCACAGCTTTTCTTTTAGAATACTGAACCATTTTTTTCTATTTCGCTACAAAATCCAAAATTCAAAAAATGAACCTCATTCACCCAAACTCGACATTACCAATCTCCATTTTGTTTCCAAATCTCAGCTAATTCATTTATGAATATAGGAGACTAATTTTAAGTGTTTTGGAATCAAGACACAAAATCCTATAAAAAAAAAAAAAGAAATAAAAATAATTCAGTGTAAATATTTTTTGTCTAATCAAAAATTAGTTAAAAACATAAATATTTATGGCAATCTTTATTAATTATTATTAGAATAACCATTGTTTAATCATTTTTAGCGGGTTCTTATTGTATAGTTGTAAAATATATCCCTACATACTGAGTATGATCAATAAGTATAATAGTTTAAAAATCTGTTGCAGATGTTGGCAGGGTCTATAACCTACATTGTAATTGTTTTTCAAAACAAATAGGAAAAGTGATAACACTTTTCTGAATGGATGAAAACATTTTTATAAAAAAACAATAATCCAGGTTATTCTCCTACAAAGTGGCACAAATGATGATCAGAAGATTTTTTACTCTAAATTTATTATTTTGGAACAAGAAATTTTTTTAAATTGTAGTATGAATCTGGTTCTAAAATAAAAGATTGTTTTGTGAATTTAAAGATTTTTTTTTGTAGAAAAAATTTGTTTAAACGTAAAAAAAAATCCCGAGATACAGTGAAAATATTATGTTCTCTAATAATTGTTACCCTGAATGGTCCCTCGTAACACAGAACATCTTTCCCTCTATTGGAAGCTAGTTTACGATAAACTAATATCCCAATTTTGATGGCTCCCATCATGTCCCTGACACTCAAATACCGCCGTGCTGCATGCTTATTCTTTTCTTTCTGAATTCTCTCTCACACCTTCACCCATAGTTTCCTCAACCCGACACCATTGCTTATGATCTCTTCTTCCTGTCCGGTTGTCGCTCAGTAATCCCTCCGCCATGCGTGTAGCCCAAAAAGTTTCTCAAAAGGGGAAAACCCTGTGACTGAATGGATCGAGTGATTATAGGCTGCGACTGCTAGATTCATTGTTTCATCTGGTTCTAACCCTTTATCTGCCTGATACACCCTTAAGCGACCTCTTAGTGAATAATGAAGGCATTCTATTCCTCCTCAGCTCTTAGGATGTCCCGGGGTATTAAGGTGCCAGATAACCTCCAGCGTTTTCATTTCCTCCCGGATGGCTGCATTATCAAATTCTCTACCACTGTCAAATGCGATTTTATCAGGGACACTGTAAAATTGAAACCAAGTTCGCAGGGCTGTCAGCACCGCCTCCGCCGATCTATCCCGCACAGGTTACGGCATGGCCATCTTACTGAACAGGTCAATCGACGTTATCCATTTATATCCTCTCCATGTGAAGGAATCTACTTGGAGATCGCTAAGTGGTACTGCCGCAGGTGTTTCTTCTCGCGCGTCCCTCAGTGCTCTGCAAAGTTACTCTTCCTTGATGCCAGCTTGCGACCAGATAGTGGTAATGGTACTCTTCCCATACTCGGAACGTTCCATCTTTGTCAATCCAGAGGTCCTAGACTTTCAGATAATTTGCTGTCTTTTATCATTCATTATTTCCTCCAGTTTCTTCATCTGCTCAAAAATAATTTTGACTGAAATAAGACAACAAAAACAAAAACTTTATTTTGGAAAATCTGGCATATTATAATTTGGCATCCTCAGGGAGTGGTAATATTTTTAGTCTGTTACAAACAATTTTAGGTTAAAATCCATTGAAAAATATTAGTTTACAATTATAACTAGGTCAACTTTTATTTTACTGGACTTAAGTGCCCCTTGATTTAATCAATTTTACACTCTTATATGATTTTATTCAAAACATGCTCTAAATATTTTTATTAAACTCGGTATATCAATATCCAACTAAATAGTACATAATATCAGTTGGGCTACAGCTTTATTGAAATAGTTTAATAGGGCTTAAATGACAAGTTTTCAAGTGGTTATTTGATATTATTAACCATCTCTCATTGTATGTAGTAACAAAAATTGGTAATTATAAACTATGATATATCCGTTCGAAAACCAAAAATTTTAGAAATATTTATACATAACATATTAAGTCTTATAAAGTAATAAATAATAACGAAAAACGCAGAAATATTAGGACTCAATCTGGTGGTTAAACAGGAATCATGGTTTTTCTGTACTAGAGGAAGACTAAGAAATCAGGCGTACTATACAGATTTGCAATGAAAAAGGATGTAAGGTAAGTTAAAAACCTATTTATTTATTTATTTTTTTAAACGAATCACCCTTTATTACTAAGAACCTACAAAGTTTTTTTTATAGGCTGTAAGGATCACGAATTTATCCCATTGTTTTTGACAGTAGTTACTAGAAGTTGAAAACACCATAGAAAACCATTTCATGATTATTAAACATCATTATAGGCCTAGTGCTGTTTTAAAAATCGTTTACATTTTTAATGCAATCAACTCTAAATAAATTGAAAAAAAAATCTAATTTTTTGACTGTTGGACTGTTGTATCGTATGTCCTAAAAACAGCATTGTCATCAAGTACCCGTGTCGTTATCAGATGTTATTTATGAATTATATAAAATT
>NW_027112173.1:711881-713009 GCF_000696795.3 Halyomorpha halys | reverse complement strand
ATTCGAACTAAATTAGATATAATTAGAAAAATCTTTAACTAGACAAATTTTATTTATGGAAAATGGAAAAAAAAATTTATATTAGTTTTAGTTTTCAAGTACATCTTAATTTTCATGAATAAATTAAGTCTCCCTAGAATGATAAAATATAAACCCAGAATGTTAGAAAAAAAAACATTTTAATAATTATTAATCTCTTGATTATTTATAATTACCTATCAAGTTTCAAATTATCTGTTCAATATAGTTCAACTGTCATAAATTTCTATAAAACAAATGAAGGATTGCTGAGCCAAATAAAAGTTCTCTAGTACTCAAGCATTTTATTACGATTTATATTCGTGCTACATCCAAACTTTTTTGAGCCTTCTGGGAATAGTTTGGGTGTGGTGTTCCTTCATGAAGCTTATTATCAAATTATTGAATAAAAAACGCACCCATGTATGTAACTCTGTCATTAGTGATTATAATAATAACGACTTAAATCTTAGGAATTATTTTTAATTTCAAACATATTTTTAATTAAATACATTAATTAGTACCTACAGGCTACAAAATGCATTAATTAATACCAACCTTCATCTGGAAGTAAAGCTGTTGAAGCCCCTCCTTAAAAAGGTTATGACTTAAAAAAATTTGTATATAATCTTATCACTTTTTCAAAACTGTTTTTATCGTTCAAATAAAATAAATTGTATCCAATTAAGTCTCAAAAACTATTTATTAATACATTAAATGTACAATGTTTCGGCCATCTTCAACGAGAATATTAACAATAAATTCACAACTTACATTCAACTATTATCAAAGTATTTGTAAGCTATTCTGCCCAGGTGTAATGAAATTAACCTATTTTATCACTTTTTCATTTAAATTTAGACTTTTAACAACAGATTAACTTAACACAATTATCACCATTATTTTTCATAGTGTTATGTTTTCTTTAGTTGAAAGCTTTTAAATTTAAATGAAAAAGTGACAAAATAGGTTTAAAAAAGTTTTAAAATTAAATATTAAATTTTAATTAAATTAGTGCCTGTGGATTATTCAATTTTGATGGGAAATTCATGAAGGCTGTAAGTATAATCGCTTATTTAATTCTTAAATATTATATCTCAATAAACTCAA
>NW_027112173.1:680552-711806 GCF_000696795.3 Halyomorpha halys | reverse complement strand
AGTTTTACTTAAAACATCATTCGAACTAAATTAGATATAATTAGAAAAATCTTTAACTAGACAAATTTTATTTATGGAAAATGGAAAAAAAAATTGTTATCTTTCTCAACTAAATATAATGAGTTTATAAAGTGACAAAATAGGTTTAAAAAAGTTTTAAAATTAAATATTAAATTTTAATTAAATTAGTTAAAATTTAACTAATTTTATTAGACCTGGATGCAAAAATCCAAATTTAGAACAACATGCAAAAAATGTTGATTAATAAAATCGGTGTGAATTTATATATAGTTAACATTGACCTTGAGGATAACCAGGTTGGCCGAAAAGTTGGATATTTCAACTATTCATAAATGGCATTTGGGACTTAATGGGATACAATTGGTTTTATTAAAACCAAAAAATAAATGTTTAGGTGGAAAAAAATTTGTACCAAAAAAAAATTTTTATTAATATTATTAATCATAATTTAATTATCTGTAAAACGATTTTTGGTGAAAAAAACTACAAAATGTTTATTATTAGGGAGAAAGAAAAAAAGATATGCCGAAACCCGGGATCGAACCAGGGACCTTTAGATCTTCAGTCTAACGCTCTCCCAACTGAGCTATTTCGGCTCATGGAAATCAATGGTTTTTTTATATAAGCCAGTTTGATGGCGTCCATATATGAGAAATATTGTTATATTTCATGTTCTAATGTGTACTGAACACTTATAGTAGCACAGATATACATATTTTTTATTTTATCAGTGACAAAACTATGGCTGCCACTAGAAAAATAAAAAGTTATGTTCAATAATGTAAAAGTAAGATTTTTATTGGAATAATAAATTCAAATTGTTTTACATCGGTTATTATTTAACTAAGAATTATACTTGTTTGTTCGTTCTATATAGTTTGTTTTACTAATAAGAACTCTTACCTCGGTTGATTACCTATAAATATTTTATGAAAAATAGAAAATTTTAATAGTTCTTTTCTTCTTTAAGACAATTAGAGTAAATGAACAAGTTATTGACTAGTCAACCTTTGCTTTTAATATTCAGTTCGGTTTCAATAACCGTTTCTCGAAATTGGCGCCAGTTGTAACCTAAGCCCTCAGCTTAAAACTGTGAACAATTTAGAAAGGTTGGTAGCATCAAACTCTTAATACTTAAAAATAAAGGTTGACCTATCAATAACTGATATATGCCAAAAACTGGTGCACTTATTCTACTAAAAGTATAAAAAATACCCTTCAAGTAAATATATTACTTAATCAAATATGGAGAACCCAACTTCTGTTAATTCTAAAAGAAAGCTGGAATTATTTTTCGTACTTCCTAAACTTTGATTTAGTATTGTTCAGATTTACTTTATTTTTAACAAACCCAAAATATATTGTTTTTATATATTATAAAATATTTTGAAATTTGTTATATGTTTGTCAAATGAAGAGGTCCCGATTATGGAATACAAAACAATATGTATCCGATGATATAAGGTCACATTTAAATGAGAAAATATGGCACATTTTTTAAAGTTTTTAACTTAAAATATAAGGAAACTTAGTTTATTGACATTATTTGATGGAAACTAATTAACGCCTCCTGAACAAACACTCGAACGATTTTCTTGTTTAACTTCCAGCAAAGTTATTAAAAACAAAATTAAATTTTTTTTGTAGATATGACAGAGTCGATAACGAGCAGGTGGTGGCTACTGAATAAGGTCCAGTATCGATGCCATCATGATGCTTCGGCGTTACAGGTAATTATTTCCTCGTCACCAGGTTTTAGTAACGAATGTAAAAAATTATGTTTTAAATGCCCAACTTTTATTAATACAATAGAGGATTTAAAAAAACAAAACAACAAAAGTGACAAGTGGTCAAGTAACCAATTTTTCAAATTTTTGTAACCTCTATGCTTCACGAGGAGTCTTATTATCAATTATATCGCCAAAACTTATAAAATAATAATTGTAGATCTAACTAGCTTTCTGATGACTGCCAATTTTTTTTTAATTCGATGAAGAGTTCTTAAATAATGCCTACTCCTCCAAAATAAGACGCTTTGAATATAATATTGCAGCGCCTAAGAACGCAGTAATAACCCATTATTAAATATTTATGATAAATAGTTTTACTTAAAACATCATTCGAACTAAATTAGATATAATTAGAAAAATCTTAAACTAGAAAAATTTTATTTATGGAAAATGGAAAAAAAAATTGTTATCTTTCTCAACTAAATATAATGAGTTTATAGTTGACCGTAGATTAATATGAGGAGAAGATTATGGGGGATGTGGTCAGCAAATATACACAAATAAACCAAAACTTATTTATTTGTGCCTTCATCAGGGCTGAAAAATAAAAAAAAGAGATAACAAACAAAACTCAGAGAAACATAAAAACAAAGGAAAATAATAAATAAACAAATTTTGAAATATACATAACTATAAATTAAATAGATAGTAGTTGATTGATAACAATAGAAGTAGATAGTAGTTGATTGATAACAATAGAAGTAGATAGTTATTAGTTGGTGACAATAGAAGATGAAATATAATATTATAGAAGTAAAAATTATACAAAATAAATGATAAAAAAACATTTTTCGGTATCTTTCATTGTGTTTATTTCTTGAACACTTTCTGTTTTCTAACATTTATTTTGTATAATTCTTACTTCTATAATACAATATTTCATCTTCTATTGTTATCAATCAACTACTATCTGCTTTTATTGTTATCAATTAACTACTATCTACTTCTATTGTTATGAATGAACCACTACCTAATTAATTTATTGTTACATATATTTCCAAATTTGTTAGTTTACTATTTTTCTTTATTTCTATGCTTCTCTGAGTTATAGTTTTATCTCTTTTTTTTTCAGCAATGATGAAAGCCTGAAATTCAGATCAAAACGTCGGCACAAATAAATAATTTTTTTTAGTTATGTATTTTTTGCTGACCACAACCTCGACTATCTTTTTCCCATAAACTAAATATAAAATTAAAAATATATATTAATAATTTAATAATAAATAAGAGTTGTGTAATTAGCTATTGAAGTGAAGTGAATAATTCTTCCATAACAAATTTATTTTATTTTGCCTAAATTTAATGGATGAATTAAGGCAAAATAAATTCCGTAATTCCATTCTCAAAATACCAGTCATTTCTAATATCCTCTCCAGTTTCCCAGGGGCTTCCATGTCTCTCGTTAGTTTATCGAGTTGAAGTGACTCTATCCAACCTCCCTAGTCTTTTCCTGTTCTAAGTCTTAAAAATAAAATAAACCTGCCTGTATCCTTGGTCTCCAGGGATCATCCATCCACTCATTAAACACCAGATCCCAACCAATCGATTTATACATGCCCTCCAATAGAACCGCTTCCTTCAGTAAATCCTTCGTCATACGTGCAACCTCCTTCTGGGATTCTCTCTTATCTCCATTCAGGAATCGTTACTTATCTTCTTTAAACAGCACCTATGCTTTCACTTCCTACATAACCAAACTTCGGCATAAATATACAATGTATATGGCCATCTATTGATTACCATTATAAATTGTAATTTAACTTAATGTTTTAATGTAATTTTAGCATGCATACTGCAAACATGGACGAAATCTGACGATGAAATAACTCAGGTATTCGGTCAGCACCTTTCTAAAACATTTGAGCCACACCTTGACATCCTTAATCCAACTCATATCGAATGCATTAAAGGAGAATTGAATACGCCACTTCAAATGACCCTTCCTCCTAAAGCATTTTATCCTTCAGAGATATCCAACATCATTCAGAAGTTACCTTCCCGGTTATGACCTAATTACATCCATTATTCTAAAACATCTTCCTCGAAAATCTGTTCTACTCCTCATCTACATCTACAATGCCGTACTCAGATCCACATATTTTACTGACCCTTGGAAATTATCCATAATCAAAATGATTCCCAAACTTCAAAAGCCGCCAGAATACCCATCCTCCTACCGTCCTATCTCTTTGTTGCCTATCATGGGCAAAATCCTTGCGAAACTTATATTAAAACACCTGTATCTCATCCTTGATTCCAACCACATAATCCCAGATCACCAGTTTGGATTCCGAACAACTCACTCCACTATCCAGCAATGCCATCGTTTGGTTGATTTTGTCTCGTCTTCATTGGAGCGCGGAATGTACTGCTCGGGAGTCTTTCTTGATGTAGAACAGGCTTTTGACCCAGTCTGGCACCCAGGACTGTAATACAAGATCCGTAAATTCCTACCTTCTACATACTTCCTCATTATCCGTTCTTATCTCTCGGACAGATTATTTCAAGTAAATTACAACGGCGCTTATTCATCCCTATTCCGTCAGTCTGCTGGTGTATCTTGGTCCTATCCTTTATACAGTTTTCACAGCTGACATCCCAACCCATCCTAACACTATCCTCACCACGTATGCCGATGATACATGTCTATTTTCAGTGAACAAAGATCCTTATATTGTATCCCAAACCCTCCAATCCCACATCACCATCCTTGAAGAATGGTGCCAAAATTGGAGGATAAAAATTAATTCCAATGAATTCCACCAAATCACATTTACCCTTCGTCGTAAACCAATAACCTCTTGCCCAACAGTATCCTTTAATAATACCCCACTTATTCCTGTCGAACAGATCCGTTACTTAGGACTACATCTCTACAAACGACTGACATGGAATCCTCATACAAGACTGAAAAGACAGGAAACTGCTCGTCGATTTCTACTATTACAACATTTACTAGACAAACGGTCTAAATTGTCAATCCATTACAAAAGACTGATCTACATGACTATTATAAGGCCTATCTGGACATACGGAGTTGAGCTTTGGGGCTCCACTAAACCATAAAATTCCTCTCGAATCCAATCCTTACAGTCCAAAATCCAAAGTTGTAAATAACAATAAATAAATTATTTAAAAAAAAACAAAACATGCATACTGAAACTTTGTATATGTCTGCCAGACAATTAATCCTAATATCTAACCATTATTCATTCTTAGGGGACATTTGTCCCAGAATAAAATTATTTTTTCATCCATAATTGGCTACACACTTAAGACAAATGTTTTCGCACCTCACACCGCTCTTTAAACATTTAGGAGCAACTTTTCAGCCTTTTGCAATCTTATGAGAAAACAAATTCAGGACTTCATGTGGTGCTACACCTTTGTGACTGGGATAAAACGAACCCTCTATGATTTTTATCTCTAAGTTATTGGTTCTATATTGAGTTATTTTGTTTCAAAGGTCATAGCTTTACACAACATGGCTACTGAAAATAAGAAATAATAACTGCTCTCCGTAATAGCAATTGAGGCAAATGAAGTGAAATAAAAATCAAAACAGAATTTTAGCGGGTAACAGAGCGTACTATGATCTATGAATCAGGTTGTAACTAAATAATTAACTTACTTTTATCTTCCAAGAACGGATTCCTCTACTGATACCAGTTAATTTCATCAAGCCTCGTCATCATATATTTTTATTTAATGCCAGGTGGGCCTTATATGGTTAATATAACTGTTACATATCTTTTTTTCTCTTTTTTATTCATTAAGCTGATGATGTTATTTTATTGTTTAACATTTCAGATGGACTTTTGTATATCTCATTATTTGCGCTACAGTCTTTAGCAGAAAAATAGACGACTTGGCTGAATGCGGATGGGACGTACTATGCAACAAGAAGTATCCAATCCCGAGACCAGGAAACTCTACTCTAGCCACGTGAGCACCACCAAAATATTATTTAAATGAACAAACGTAAATTTTTTTCAGATAAAACATAAAATTGTATATTTCAGAAATATAAGCACCAGATGTTTCTGTGATCCGGATTGCGCTAAGTATGGTGATTGTTGTTTGGACCGTGCTCCGTTTCCAAGGCAGAATAGTAATAAAATCTTCTCATGTGTGCCTCTATCTCTCAATGTGGTAGGTATTTGGCCTTAACAAGATCTTAACTATTAGACTAAGAGCTGATTTTCAAAATTAAGGGAAGACATTTTAAAATAATTTATCATTTAAACCTTGTTAGACTACTTCAATGAGGATAAAAACAATCTAGCATTATAGATTACTTAATTATACATTGATTTACCAAATTTAATCAAAATCGTTAGAACCATTTTTGATAAAATCTTAAAAAAGTACAAAATATTCTCTAAAGTGGCACTTACGTTTATTTGATTTTATTGAAATCGTTACTGAAATACCCAGGTGTACACGGGCCTTAAACTATAATTTCAGTTTTGTTCGACTTTTCGTTTTTGATCAAGGCTAGGCTACTCATTCACTAACACACAAACCATTTTGCGAGACTTGATTAATTTTACTCAGGGCACCTTAAAACGTGGATTTCCGTTAGTTAAGGAACAACCCTAGGAATAACCCTATATATATGACTCAGCATTATCCCCTTGTTACGGTTGTCATGGTGAAAACAAAACACGAGCGATATGTTTTAGACGAGTGGGTTTTGTTTTTGGTGAAGGCGACAGTTTTGATTTTGGAACACGTATGTTCAGACGAGTGGGTTTTGGTTTTGTGAAGGTGACAGTTTTGATTTTGGAACACGTATGTTCAGACGAGTGGGTTTTGTTTTTGGTGAAGGTGACAGTTTTGATTTTGGAACACGTATGTTCAGACGAGTGATTTTTGGTTTTGTGAAGGTGACAGTTTCATTTTGGAATACGTTACGATTGTTCAATGTGAAGTGTTAATAGTTTAAAGGCCCTCTGTCTTTATTGTTTGAACCGGAATATTACCATGTGAGAAATGTTGTCATATATGTTTTGTTTTTCAAAATTATGGTGTTTACTTCAATAGACGACCATTAACAATAGAAGTGGAGGACAACGTGGGGTTTGAACTAAATTTTATTTTGTTTTTATTTTATATTCACTTTTATACTCTTTTGGATAATAATGTAAATACAGTTATTAAGGTTAAATCAACCTATAAGTTTTAATTGTTTTATTAATTGATAAGAATTCTTTTTTTTCTTTTTCATTCTCTGTATATATATATATTCTCATTATTAAACTTTTGTACATATAATTCAGTTGTTCTTTCTCTACTTTCAACTTGTTAATTTACTTATGTTTTTTTTTTGTTGTTCACGGAATATTATGATAATTCAACAGGTGGGTAGGTAACACCCCTAGGTTTTCTGTTATCTACATGTAAAGGTATTCACCAGTGGTCAAATTAAACAATTGTTTATATAGTGGTATATTTTGGTTATATTGTGGGTATAATGCTTCGGGGTTTTTGTTATTTCCAAGAAAAATAACGTGGCGCCTAAGGAGTAATTTATTCTTTATTGTTTTTTTTTCCTTTTGCGATAATATATTTTTTTTATTTGACTTTAAGATGAAGCCATTCAGTCATTAGAGTTGTTACCTTGTTATCCGTAGTAATATTGTATTAGTAGTAGTGTATATATGTAACTTTTATACTAATAAAGATTTTTTTAGTTCTTTCCGAGGTTAAGTTCTTTATCTGTCGAAAACTCGAATTCGAAATTTTCATGATCACAATACTTCCACATACTTCGCGCCATTTTCCAATTTTAGGTGCGCGGGTCCGCCAGGAAGGATGACCTTTTTTGTGTTATTGTGATATTCTCGTCTTGTGGGATTGTGATGTGTCGTACATTGACGAACCAACTCTTTTTAATTGCCTGTAATTGTGATTCTCCCCACTCGTGATAACGCAGACGGTGAGTAAGCGCCACAGTGCCGCCCTGCACACAAGAGACTCTCAATCTACTTTAAACCCTTCAGGCAATGAAAGGATATTTATGTCTACTATTGTATACATATTCCTATTTTTGTATTATGTATTGGCTTTTGTTTGATGATAAAATTATTAGAAGAGTAAAAAAAAAAAGATTCATTCTCTGTTACATTTATTTATTTTTACAAATGCAATATTAATAGGACTATTTTCAGAATATATATGCTGTATCTAATTGCGTTTCTGGTGAAGCCTGGAAAGAACTGTGTGAAAAAGAAAAGTACTACTCACCGCAGGAATATTATCAAGACATTCCGGTGTACTCCAATTTCACTGGCCTCCATTACGCCAATTATTATTGCGCTCTTTGTGAACCAGGACTCTACAAAGCCTGGATAAATGGAACTGATGAAGTCATCACAGTTCCAATTCATTCCATGAAGTGCAGCAAAAATGTCACTCTAAGTATGGTAAATACACAATCTGAAATTATTTGTGAGTTTAGAATATTGTGAGATCTATCTGCTGTTTCATTTTCCTTTGCTTTTAGTTACGCAAATACGGTGTGTACCAAAAAGGGAAACTCATGTGGAAAGTGGGAAGTGGTTTCTGCGCCATGTACACTCATACCAAAAGATTCAAAAGCGGTAGACCTTGCGTCCCTTCCATCTCCACCTGCCCGCCTGGTACCGACCCTGAACTCGCTGCTAAGTGTGCTGCTTATTCCTTGCTCATTTCCGAAACGAACAAGGTGGACAAATTATTTTATATTGATTTCAGATTGCTATTTATTATTATTAATTTTATTTATAATCATTTAAGACAGAGTTGGCTTTTGCTGATGAGTGGTAATGTGCGAACCTTTACTCTCATTCCTCCCCCATATTAGTGTAGTAAAATATATATAAAATATTAATTTTATTTTTTATAAGAAACATAGGTATCTAATAACACTGGGAGGAGGTTACACAGATGATTTAATTGAATTGATTGAAGTGTGATTTTTATGTGTGTGTATTAAAATTTATTAAATTAGTGTACTAAAGTTTATTGTTAACGCCATAATATATAATTATCATGTAAATAGTATTTGAGTTTTATTAGTATTTAATTTAGTTATATTTATTTTTATTTTTATTATTTTAATTGGATTTAGTTATTTAAAAAGAAAAATGTGTAATTATATGACAAAATGAACGCAGACAGGGCTGGTTACACACGTTCCTGGCCACTAATTATCCGGAACTCACATTAAAGTCGAAACACAAAAGTGGTCTCGTTCCGAACTGTAATGACGAATAAAACACTCAACAAATGTCTAAACTATAAACGCAGACAGGGTTTCTGAGACGCTACCATGGCCACTAATTATCCGGAACTGCTCTAAAAAACTAAGATGGTCGGTCCGTTGCTAGGTGAGGCCTTAGCAACAATCATCAGCCCCTAGTAACTGTCTCTATTACTCATTATAACACACAAATATAATTACACATTTTTCTTTTTAAATAACTAAATCCAATTAAAATAATTAAAATAAATATAACTAAATTCAATATTAATAAAACTCAAATACTATTTACAAGGTAATATTACGGCGTTGACATTTATTTAATTGATTCAAATCAGTATTTTTATTTAAAAGAAATCCTACATGTTGGCGACGAGGTGAAACAATGGAAACTTCGACAGGGTTGCCGATTTTAAATGTTAATGACGCAAGTTCCTAGCCACGAAGGGTACGTGCATTTGCGGTATATATTATAGCTTTATAGGACTCGTCAATTTTGTAGACCGATTCATACCGAATCTATCATCCCAATCCGAACCTCTACGTGAATTAGTGAAAAAGGATACAAAATGGAAATAGGGAGTTGGTAATGCTGTCACACTGGGATACTACTCTCCTGAGGGCCCCATTAAGGTAATAGCTGATGCTGGACTTTGTGCATTGCGGGCAGTACAACTTCAGCGATCGGTGGAATGAAGGATTATTCGCTTTGCCAGTCGAAGTTTGACGGCAATTGAATAAACGTTTTCTCAAACTGATAAGGAGGCTTTGAGTCTTGTTTGGGGCGTTGAACAGTTCAGTACTTTTCTTACTGAAAAAAGGTTCAATTTAATAACGGATCACTGCCCTCTGCAGTTCATATTTGGTCCTCGTTCTAGGCCTTGTGCTCGCATTGAACGATGGGTACTGCGGTTACAGTAATGTGCATTCGAAGTTAAGTATCGCCCAGGACCATCCACATAGCCGATCCATACTGCTGAGAACAAAACAGACATGCTGCTTAGTTCTAGGTCGGTTAGTTGTTACGTCTTTTTATGAAAACACAGTCTCGTTGTCTTTATTTATAAAAACCCTCCCTAAATTCCACAACACAATGGTGGCAGAATAGAAAACTTCTAAAAATGTTGAAAATAGCAAAACTGACCAAAGAGGACTGGAAGAAGGAACTGTCGTATCGTATCACACCACATTCAGTTACTGAAGTTCCACCTGGCGAATTGATCTTTGGCCGAACAATTAGGGACAAAATGCCTCGTCTTTCCAGGGAATCGGTACACAAGGAAGAGTTGAAAGTCCCTATCATAAGGGAAGGAGTATGCGGCTAAGATCCGCAGAGGATTGAACCATTCATTTCCTGAAAATGACTCGGTCCTAAAAAAGAACGATATTAAGACCAATAAGTTAACAACCACATTCCATCCCATTTTATATAGAGTAGAGGATAAAACCGGAAATTTGGTGATTATCGAGTCACCAGGCTGACTCGGCATTCCAGCTGTTTAAAAACTTATAGACGTAGGAATCACATATCGCACAGGCAACTGGTGAGAAGATGAGTTCAACTACATCTGCTAAAACAACCCCTGAGTCTCTTATGGAAAAGGACTTGAATGAGACGATAGACGAAACAACAGTGCCAACTTCCTAAGCAGGTCGATCTCGTAGAAATTAAGGACCCCGTCTTGGTTGAATGATTATAAATTAGGATCCCCTTTTCGATCCTGAGCATTCCTAGTTTCTTTTCTATGTTGTATTTTGTACACTTCATTTAATTCAATTAAATCATCTTTGTAACCTCCTCCCAGTGTCACCAGATACCTATATTTCTTATAAACATAAAACTAATATTCTATATATAGTTTACTATAATTAGTAAGGAACCAAACCTTGTTGGCTTATCCTAGCTCCCAGGTAAGTAACAAGATTTTGCATAATCTATGAGATATTGTTCACAGTTTTTCATCTTCTACTGTATGACACCACTTTCAATAGTTTTAAATTTTTTTTATACTTCCTGTTAGTAAACCATAACTGTCTAAGGCCGACTCTGACTTCTGACCAACATAAACATCAAAAACAGTCATTCTTCATTCCTGTAAATATTTTGCTCGTCCGCACTACACTGACGCAATCTGTTCTCAACGTCTTCACTATTTACAAATTGTACTAAACAATTTAAAAACGCTAATACAATGCTTATTGCAGAATGTAGTATATGAAGATATTATATCAATGAGGTGCCAATTGCAAAATATCTATAGGAAAACCCATAAGGTTCTATAAGGAAGAATCATTAGTGAATAACCATTATTGGTTATCCTGAGCGACTAATTTTTTATGTGTGTTGAAAATTTTCAGGTTTATCGGAATCCACATTGTGCCCTCTGCAACGGAGTGCGTAAGTCCAATATGTTCTGCAAATACCGACACAATGACTTTATCCTGCCCAGCCTTTCAGAAATCTTCACCTTCGACTGGTCCTTTAACGCCTGTAACTTTCCTGAAAATATGAGGTGGGACGGCTTCAATAAAAAGTGTACGGCAATCCATTGCCCAATAGGCGGGCAGTGCAAGGTCACTATGTGCCAAGACAAAAACTGTCTCCACCCGAAGCATGTTTTTGGCCGTATAATAGACGGTTACCTCACTTACGCTTCTCTCTCAATTTCGGTTGTCTGCCTTCTCATCCATGTCTACTTAGCCATCTTCATCTCCCCTCCAAAGAACTTGCCTTCAAAAGTAATCAACTCTCTTGCATGGTCTTTACTAATTGCTCAGACGTTATTCTTGTGCGGAATATATTCATTAGTATCTTTGCCATACCTCGTGTGTTACATTATCGCTGTAACTATACAGTTTTTCTTCCTCGCATCGTTCTTCTGGATGAATGTCATAAGCTTCGACATATTTCACACTTTTTCTGATTCTTCATTGAAAAACTACTCAACCAAAAGTTATACAAAATACGCCCTATGGAGTTGGGGAGGAGCTGCTTTTATTACTGCTGTCTCTATCGCAGCAGATTTAACTAGTTTCATACCCGATATTTACAGACCTCAATACACAGTAAGGCACAATGTCTGCTGGTTTGGTAATTGGGTAGGCATGGGTCTCTTTTTCTTCTTTCCCATCCTTATTACTAACCTGCTCAACTTGGTATTGTTTATCATAACAATTTGCATGTTCCGAAAGATGCAATGCAGTACTCATAAGATTACTAAGTCAAGGAGGAAGGAATACAATAGGCTATGGCTGTACATAAAGTTATCGACAATGATGGGTACCATGTGGGCAGTTGGCATACTGACCTCTATTTCAAACAAGCCAGACTATCATATGGCATTCACTATCCTGAATGGTTTACAGGGAGCTTTTATTTTCATCATGTTTGACTTAAAAATAACTGCCATTTTTAACTATTTTGAACTAATAGCATTCAAATTTCTTAGTGTGGTTATTAAAGGCAAAAAGAAAGCTTTAGTAAATAATGATGGGAATCATGACACTATTTCAAGTAGCACTATTTCTAGCAGCATAGTAAGTGAATAAACTCTGTAGTTTGACCAGTCTTTATGAATGACTAAACGAAATACTTTAGGAAAATTTGGTATGGTTTAGTCAGTAAAGAGGAATAGTATAGTTTAGCCGGTGCTAATAAAAAATACTCCAATAGAAATAGTGAATTTTACCTGAGGCCATTTCTGGCTTATACAATTGTTACTACATTACACCCGATTGAATTTATTATTGTTCGACTTGATAGAATTTACCTTTGAGGAGAAAATCTGTTCTTAATTACGATTAATACTATTGGAATAGTCCAATAGCCCAGGAACTGAGGAGTTTTAAATGGATAGTTTTAATCCCTATATGTACTTTCATGTTTTTAAGGACTAAACACAAATTTGAGGTGTATATCTACATTTTTTCAGGAATTATATATATATCACTGATAGTTGTTCAAGGACTTTTATTAGAATTTTGTTTTTTTGTTTACTAGCACCTCCAGCAGTCCTTTTTTGATCAAATGCACTGTAATTTGGTATGTAGGCTTGTTTTCAAAACAGAACAGTACCACAAAATTGATAGATTTCATTCAAAATTACCTTGTTCAAAACTTTTTTTTAAGGTTTATCTCATCACCACAGTCCCTCCAAAACAGGATAAAGAATTGAAATTTTTTATGTGAATTGAGTTGGTCTTATAGAAGAGCCTTTTGCAGGTCTCAAATATTTTTTATACAACATCTGCCATTTATTAACATAGATTTGTTAAGTTTTATAACTCCTCCTTATTGAAAATTTGTATGTGAATGAATTTGCTCTTAGGAAAGTACCGTTTATGGATCTCAACTTTTTTTCTCCCTTCCTTCAGCAATTTTTTTTTTGGTGTTTTTAAACATTGATGGAGCAACTAACTCCCTTTTGATCTGTTTGTCAAAAATAGCTCGAAAAGGAAATATGCAAAATTGAAATTCCAATATTTCAGGTAGTTATATGCCTGAGGTCTTATAACTTGTTTGCTATATCATTTCCTTACCAGAAATGACACTAATAAAGTCTCAATTTTATACTTTTTTAACGTCTTTCCAAAAACTGTTCCAATTATTTTGATTAAACTCTTTAAATCAATGTACAGGTCTGATTAAGGCTAAATCAAATAGACCATATCCTCATCAAAATACACTGAATGTGCTTAAACACCAAATTTTCAAAATAACTTCCTCCTAAGTACATGTAATGGTATTTATTTGAATTAATTAACAATCTCTCATTATTAGCATTAATAAAAGAGGAATAAATATGTACTATGAAAGTGTTTGATGCTTAACTAAAGGAGAAAATTGGAAAAATACTTTTCCAGATTTAAAAAAAAATTTCAGAAATAAATGTCATAATAAAGACGTACAAAGTAAATAAATGCTTTCTGTTTTTTTATGATAATAATAAATTTTTATTTGCACTTACCCATAAATGAAATATATACAAAGAGGAAAGGTTGCAATCAGGTTAGTAACCCTACTTGAGTGGAAATTAATTTCCCCTCTTAATAGGGGGTTAAGTGAAACTTTTATGTAATTATGTAATATAACATGATTCATGCACCACCCCAGATTATTTTTTTATTTTATGTTAATTAATTTTATATTTTTACAACATACCTATATTTAATAATTATACATGATAATAATGCATATATAATAATCATATAAAATTGTTATATACAACTTTGATATAGTACAATTAGGTTGATAAAATTATAAGGTTGTGTTACATGGATCCATAATTTAAATTTTTACCTTTTATTCAATGAATATTCCTCCTATTAAAAAAAATAATTGTTGATTGTATTAAGCTAATTAATAATATACTAATAATATACAAGATCATACTCTAAAAAAGTGTATAAAACAGATTAGTTACCCATTATTGGGGATTAGTTAGACCTTAACTCAGGTTGCTTACTGAAAACCATTTATTTTATTTTATTTTAAATTTTATGACTTTTTTTAATATAAACGTTGATTGATAATAAAAGTATGTTAGGAGGTTTGAGGGTAATTTTATTTCCTGGAAATTGTTATATACAGAGAAATAACCTTTTTTTTACGAGGAGAAGATGGTTGGGGGTGCGGTCAAAATAAAACACAAATAAGTTTATGTAACTTATTTAATCGCACAATTAAATAAGTTACAACAACTTATTTGTGTTTTATTTTGACCACACCACCAACCATCTTCTCCTCGTGTAAGTCATCCATGGTCAACTATTTCTCATAATTATGAAACCTTTTTTTTTGTTTTTTAGAAAAACTAATGTATAATGTTTACAATGATTTATTGATTTTATTACTTACATGTAACTCAGTAGAAATTTTGTGAGGTTTAATATGTAAACACAATAAACTCTCTTCATTCAACACTACTGCATTTTATAATAACTTCACAAATATTTGGTGTAATATCCTCACACTGCTGAACAGCAATTCCTCCAATTATGTTGCAGAGATGAGCCTTCAAATCATACTAGACAAAACAGAAAGGTAAAGAATTACCTTTTAGACCTTGTAAGGAAGTAAAAATTCAACTGAGAAGATCAATCCCATAATAACATATGTTTAAAGGTGCCACAAGTGGATAGATCAGCCTTGAGGTCTGACAGTGGGAATGATGGAGGCGAGACAGAAACGAAGGAAGGCGTACTAACCTGGAGGCCTTCACCACCTTACTTCTTTACAGCCTCTCCATCAGGAGAGATAAGGAATAGGACACCTAGTATCGAGCTTGATTCCAACCATGGTGTTAGACCAGATTACCTGGTGATCCATAGTACACGCGACCACTACGTCTACTCCAGGCAACGCTCGAGAACAATCCTGGTACCGCCTCTTATGCGACGCCGGGCAGGCGTCGCAAGCTTTGAGGCCTGACAGGTGTTAAGATTACAAGTAAAGATACTTAGGGCCATCAGTAGCTCGGGTGGTTGAGGCGTTGTTTGCCACCAAGGAACTTTGGCAGTGCCAGTTCGAATCCTACTTGGGGTGTCAATTTTTTCATTCCTGTGGGGATCCCAGGTAATGAAGGCTTGACACCCTACCATGGTTAGAACAAGTTGGTCACCTCTAGATAACCTCCCCCCCTCTGTATATCACCAATGACTAGGAAAGGGATCATAAAAAAAAAGTTGAGAGACCAGCCTCCGGAACCTCCAAAAACAATTCTTGGACCAGAATCAGCCTAATCATATCAGTTTAAGGAATCAAATATTTAATGTGTAGTCCTGGTTAACCCAGCAGGAGTTTTTGTCCCCTAAGAGGAGTAACATGAGCATTTATCCCATGTTACACAATTAGCAATATTTCTTTTTATATAATTAGATGTGATGATGAAAATCTTTACGATTACTTTCAATGCAATTTGAAATTGAAATATTACAATAATATCAATATTATATCCCTTATTATATGAAAAAGAAATAACTCACTACAGTATAAAAACCTAGCCAGTATTCATACATCATTTGAACAATTAACTTGGCAGAAAACCATATTACATAAGAATTTACAGTACTCGTATATCGAAAAGTGTAATTAAATATTAGCAAGCCATATTTGGAAATAACAGGTGATGTAGCTTTGAGTGGAATTGAACTTGAGCAATAATCGAAAAAGTTGCATCACTTGCAAAATTATAAGTTAGGCTCTCTATACCCAAATTGTTCTAATGGCATTTATTTAGAGCATACTCATACAGTATTTAATAAATTAATTAACTAGTCTAATGTCACTTCATTTTTAAGGAGAATATTCCCACTTATTTAGGATTTTCTTATCATTTGTTTTCTCTTTTAAAAATATATATTTTTTCTATATTAATTCTTAATTAGTTAGTGAACCCAAGGAAACCCTAGTTATTACAACCATTATTAAAATAAACAAATTATAGATAAGCTACAAATATGTTTCTTTTGACTACATAGATATAGATATAGATATCTCTGTATATCTAGAGTAAAAAAAATAGACCTTGACTTTATATTTCATGTTAAATAAGGGACATTTAGAATGTTAAGATTGTTGTAGATAATTTTATTAATCACATAATGAGTAACAATGAAGAATTTTTTAAAGGATTTTTTTTGTCCACTGATTATTTTGTTTCTTATAATTTTGCCATTAAAAAAAAATGCCAAAATGCTAATAAAAATATAACTTATTTTATGTATATTATACTTTTTAACTTTTAAAAGTTATTATGTTATTATTTTATTTTTTAAAAAAAAGTTAATAACAATGAATCAGAAGATTTATTTCTAACAACACACTTTTATCATTTCACAAACAAAATTACTTTAAATTAAAATAGGCCTTCAACATGTAGAATTCAAATTATCTAATCACTAATTATCCTTTTAATTATAATTGAATCAGTTGGATACAATAAAACTTAGATGAAAAGTTTTATTTTAAAAAGGAAGATGACATGACAGGTAAAACTGGTAATCAGGCTTCAAAAATGTTTGGTAAAAAAAGTTTAATTTTTATATTAACGTTTTTAAAAGACTAGAAAATACAATTTTTTATAATACTTAAAAATTGATGGGTAAAACGTTTTTCTTCTTTATATATTTAATCATACCTATCACATAAAAACATTAACAATTACCATCTACATCAAACTAACAATAAAAAAATAAAACTAACTTCAAATTATGCAGATTGCAATAATCTCATTGTTGTAATCTATAAAATATATTTTTAATGTAACACAAAGTCAGGTCACTGTGATAGTTTTTTTATTTGAGCATCCTATTCTATCTTCTGCAGTTAAATTGGACCAATGATCCCAATTCTTCAGCACTTTTTCTACATTAGTTCCTGGGCTAGCCCTTTGGTCAACCTGTGACTGGAAAACAAGTTTGTACTGTTGTGATATTTCCCTTATCCTCACACCTTCTTCAATGAGAAGTTGCAACATGTCAAGCATATCAGAGGTTGGAATATTCTTGTTGAAATCACCGATCAAACCAACACCAATGCTGTTACAATTGAAGCCGTAAGTATGAGCTCCAGATTTCCCCCAGCCTCTTCCCTCATAAATGTAACCATCTCCTCCAATGACGAAGCTGTACCCGATGTCACAATAGCCTTTCCTAATGTGATCACTTTGAGTAGAGGTCATTATATCTTCACACTGATCAGGAATTTCACAAGTTCTGGAGACTGTATGACCTACCATTACAAACTCAGCAGGGCGTATTTTGAGGGGTTCACAATCTTTGAGTTCTGTTCTAAGGGACCAATTGTGCCTTGTCCTAAGTTTTAATGTGTAGTTCAAAGAGAATGGCATATCTGTAATATTCACAAAAAAAAGAATGTACATTAAAAGAATGTAAGTAAATTGAAGGTTTATAAATTATAATAATAATAATAATATTAACTTGTGTTAAATCTGGAAGGAATTTGTATAAATTAATCAGGTTAAGAAAGTTTGAGAATGTAAAGTTTTCTAAAAATGTATTTTCATTAATTTACAATTTATTACATACAATTATCATTAATAATTAATAATAATAATATAATATAAAAAATCTCTAATTTTTATGTGATAAACAAATTTTGACCACCAATTACAAAGAAATTAAAATATGTTGTTGTTATAGATGTCACAAAACATTTTATACTTTGAATTTTTATACAAAATAATTTACACTCACCTTGCAATGCGATTTTTGTTAGAAAATGGGCAAAATGCATTATGATGTGCAGCTCTTTAGCCATCTTCATTATACCAACACACTCAAACATTATCCATCTCTTTTTATATATCATTATTGAGGGATTTAAATATCATTTTATAACAGAACTAATGTTAATTACACTTAGAACTAATATTTGTACATTTTTTTATAAACTAATTCCTGGCACGTTTTTACATGAATTATGAACAAAATTTGTCTCTGAAGTAAAGCTTTATACAATAATGTGTATGAATGCATAAAATTCACAAGCTAATTTGAACTGTGTTTCATTTGTTGTTCATGTGTTGAACCCACAAAAAAATAAATAAAAACAACCCCCAGTATTTAATCTTTCCATTTAAATTGTTACTAATTCACTATTAATTGTAATCACACACATTTAATTTTTATTGAGTATATTAGGAGTCAAACGGGGACTCCTAATAATTATATAGTTTCTCTATTTTCTAAAAGAACACTACAAAAGCCACTTAATACAGCTTTAACTGACTCAGATAATTGTTATACAATGTATTGGCTTAAATTCCACCATGGAAAATTTCTTTAAAGCCATTGCATTCCTTTTGACTTCAAAAAGTTTCATTGAAAATAATTCAATATTTTGATTGGAACCATCTAGATATCTGAAGTATTTGGACATTGACAGTCTTCCTTAGTCAATGTCGACCAATGATCCCATTTCTTGATCAATTCTTCAACATGAATTCCAGGGCTACCCCAATTGTTCAACTGTGAATGAGCTATGAGCTTATAAGTTGAAGAAATTTGACCTAAATTAACCCCTTCTTTTAGGAGAAGTTTTAAAGAGTTTATCATTATGTCTGAGGGTTCATTCAAGTTGAAGTTTCCAACCAATCCAATACCAAGGCTGGAGCAACTGAAGCTCAAAGCATTTATTCCAATTTTACTCCACCCTCGTCCTTCGTAAATGTAACCATCATCGCCTATCACAAAATTGTAAGAAATATCACAACGGCCACGGTTTCTATGATCATTCTGTATTTGTATAACCATAGTTTCACAAGCAAGTGAAGTACGACATGGTAGTGAAACAGTGTGGCCAATGACAACATATCTTGCTGGGTGATCGATGAGCAGTTGGCAAGGTGTTTCCGAGTTAGATTTAGACCACTGTTGTCTTGTTTGAAGAGCCTCAGTAAAATTGAGAATTATAGGAGTATCTGAAATCATAATTTAAAAAGTATGTAGAAATTAAATTGGGATAGATGTGTCGATATATTGGCAGGTTTGTACTATGAGAATAATGGTTTTCAAAATATGACGATTTAAAAAACCTTACAAAAAAAATAAGAATACTGGATGTAATACTAATCAATTAAATTTGAATAAAATTAGATTTTGTTGTACTCATTCTTGATACATCATTATTAAACACACTAAAAAAAAAAGTTTTCTTAATTTCTATTCATGCATATGAAATGTAATAAGATGTAATATTTTATTGTATTGCGTCATAATCTTCATATTATGAAGATGGCATAATTTTTCCCAAAGTTAGAGCCTAAACGATTGAAGTTTGTAATAATTCATTTTTTTAAACTGTACCTGTCCCCTTTGCATGTTCCACATCTATGCTTGCCATTTGAAATATCGTAAATAAAATAAAATTCCTGTTTTTTAAAAATGGGTTCATTTTAAACAGTAGAATCAACAATTTATTTAGAACAATCAAAACTAAATATTGATAGCGTACAGGAATACATATATAAATTGACCCATAATTTCTTCAAATCTTGCCCAAACTCCCTAAACCCCATTATTAACAGAAATAAGAAATTATACAAAAGCAACAACCCATAGATATATACATAAATGAACCAAGCATATAATACAGTAAAAATTAATCAATATGTTTTTATTTTATTTAATGATATGTATTTTATTTCAATATTTTTTGTTTGTTTTTTTTTTCTTTCAGTTTGTTTTTACCAAAATGTAAAACAGCAACACTGCTTCAGACCCTGGGATAACAGTTGGACTGTTTCCTTTGCCTGTCTGTTTTGCTAGTAGCATCCATTAATGCAATGCATACTATTTGTATATTGTTATAAAACCCTCCCTGATCCAGAACACAGTTTGCATAACATTTAACCTATTTAAATCATTTTCTGAATTATGTTACTCTTTCTGCCCTTCTAAAATATTTTGATTTTTTATTTAATGAAGCTATTTTATGACATTCATTTACAGCTTTTAGTAAATTGGCAAGGAATATAGACTAAAACAAATTTCAGAATTGATGAAAACTCTTTAATACAACAAAAGTACAGTACAGAACATATAAAGTCAAACACTAATCAAGATGACTGAATAGCAAGTGTTTCTAACTGAATCATAATACAAAAAATGTAAAAATTTTTAGTTCAACACTGATTAAATTTTAAAATTTAATGACAGTGGTCATTATTTAAACATTATTACTTTATTACTGTTACTGATTATATCCGGGATGTGCCATACCCTACTCTCCTTCAAAGTAAAAGTGAATTAAAAAAGATGGTTTTTGACCATGCCCTTGATGCTCAGGTTCAGAAGGCAGCCATTAATGGGCTCCTATTCCTCTGGTGTTCATTCTGAGGCCCACCTTTCTTGGCTTCACTTTTCCTAGCAGTATATCCTCTTTATTATTCTACTTTCTTCAATGTTATATCAAGGCCAGTATAATAGAATAATATAAAAGCCGTTTACTTAAACAAATCATTTACAGGATATATTTCTTCATAATGAATTTCCTAATTTATTGGAACTATCTATTATTAATATTCTCCTTGCATGCAGACAATAGCTAATATAATATAGTTTTATAATTACCATAATTGTGGATGTGACTTTGATAAGGACCAATACTCCGAAAGTTACATTTAAGCAATGGACAAGAAATAAGAGTTCTCTTTTTTGCATAAAATATACAAATATTTAACTGATTGAAGATATTTGGATTTATGATGTGAGTGGAGATAAAACTGCATTGTTTTTTGTCAAGCTTGAGCTTAAAAAATTAAATCAAATTTCTTAATTTGGATAAGTCCAGAAAGCATGTAATAAATATCTTTTTTCAGTAGAGGAAATCTGATTATAACATCTCTTGTTGCAACAATTGTTTATGGATATAAAAGTTTTTTAGCTTACCTTTTCGCCAGTAGCTGTCATTTATTTATTTTTCTCTTACTTGTGTTTGTTTTTTATATTTTCCCTTCTCCCTGTACTCAAGATTTCTTTTGGCCTCTTTTATTGATTGTAAAACCTTTGACTGACTCACCAGAAAATTGCCATAAAATAAAAGCACACAAATCTCTAGATGAGAAGTAGACAGGATATTTCAGTAATTAATGGGTATGAGTTTACCAAAAATATAGTTTAGTGCCACTAACCTCACCTTCCTATCTCAATCTATTGTTGAGATAAGATTTTTTAAATGGTTTAAAAACCTGTTTTTCTCGACAAAATTCTTATCTTTTCTTTTGTAACAGATTTTTTAACTTCTGTCACCATTTTCAAGATCTAGGATAAATTTTCCACTAGATAGATATATCTTGGAAAATATCTCTTCATTAGGCAATTGTAGGAACCATAACAAAGTAGTAATGAAGTAAAAATGAATAATTTCCAAAAATATTTGATAGAATCTCAGGCAGTGAATTTTCTAGATTTGATCTTCAAGATTTTATAGGAGTTGCTTCATTTTATCAGCTTTTCAAAGATATTCCCAAATTAGTGAATCTAGTCTAATCTCGAAGATAAATTGAGATTAGTAGGTAAAAAAGAAAATTAGGTAATTTTCCATTTCATTCCCAACTTAACTTCAGCTAGATAGATTAGACATGACTGCACCAGCTTGATATTTTTGGTGTTCACACACACTCAGGACTTACAGTAACAAGAAGGGCCTATAAGGCTAGATTACAAAAAACATATTATTTTAAATATTCGACTGATACACCCAAAATATATACTCAAGCTTCTTAAAACGATGGGAAAGAGATTACAATGTTTTAAAAAAAAACCATTATGAGCCATTATCACAGTCAAATACTCAATTCAGAAGTATTGTTTAAATACATAAGTATGATTTAAAGAGTATAGGTATATTATTTGAGATTGAGCGGACTGTATAATTTAGGGTCAGTTAGTGCCAATATAAGCTGGTGCATGAAAGTAGGTTTTGTTATAATTGAAACATAGTACATAATTTTGAGTTCTTACCTGTGAAGTAAGGCCATCATACCTCAAGCTTCACAGCTGGGATGAAAAATGAATTTTGGAAGGAATGAAAAAGTAAAATGCTGAAAGCAGCCAAAGAGACACTCTATGACAGCCAAGAGCATAGAACAGCAAGTGTTTTCAGTCAGGGCATTCAGAAGCAAATGAATGGAAGCCCAGTGGTGAGAAATAGAATCTGGATAAGCGAGGGAAGGGGGTGGGAACGGAAATAGCGCCAATGGCAGAAAATTTTATTTAAAAACCAAAAATATATTATCCAAGCACAACTCTGTATTTTTCTTCAAAATATCAAGAAAAACAATTAGATTTTTCCTAAGATTTAATTTTGACAAAACAAATTAAAACACATAATCTAAAATATATTATTATCGAAAATAGACATGATAATTACTTCTAATTTTATTTTTTCTATAGTAAATGAATAACTTATGTAGAGTAAATATCTTTCTTTTTTTTTTAAGGATATTTTTTAATAAATAGACCAATTAAATTCCATATTTTAATTTATCCTTTTATTTTTGTTGCCTTTATTTTACACACTTATATTTGTGTCACAAAAGTCTAAAATTTGTTAATATAAAATATTGATGTAAGAAATCCAGAAAATAACACATTTTTATAACCTGAATACATGATATAAAACATAATTTCTATAAAAAAAAAAAAAAAATTAAACTGAAGTCTTACTCACTAAATTACTATGAGCATAAATAATCATTCAAAGCCACTAAAGAAAAATGGTCCCATTCAGTCATCAGTTCTTCGATATAGATTCCTGGGCTTGCGAATGAGAGAACTTGTTTTTGAGAAATCAATTTGTAGTCAGATGTCAGTTGATTCAATCTCAACCCTTCTTCAATTATCTGATTAAACAGCTCAATCATTCTTTTAGTGGGATGGTCCACATTAAAGTTTCCAATGAAGGCAATGCCGATGCTATCACAATTAAAGCCATAAGTATGAGCTCCATATTTCCCCCAACCCAGTCCCTCATATATATAACCATCGCCTCCAATGAGAAAGTTATATCCAATATCACAATAAGCTTTTCTGATGTGATCACTCTGTATGTTAATAAGAGTAGTTTGGCAACTGATGGGGTGCTTACACATGGGAGTGACAGTGTGACTTAGAACAACGTATTTAGCTGGATGTATTTTGAGATCAAGACAATCTATTTTTTTTTTTGACAGTGACCATTGCTCCTTTGAACGGAGATTCAATGAAAAATTAAGTGATGGTTGAATATCTGAAATTACCAGTTGAAAATATATTTGAGAATGGAAATTTTAGAAAAGAAAAAAATTGCTAAAACTAAAAGCTGACTAAAGGAGCTAGTTGCTGGGTCAGACTAACTTCTAAACTACCCTTTACCAAGCTGTAATTTTTGTAACAAGTTTGTTTCAGAATATGGTAAAATTTGAAACTATCTAGAACTAGTATACAAAACAAAAACATAATATATCTGTTTATTATTAAAATAAGTTGGGTTAAGCTAAGTCCCAAGCTAAGAGAAAATTAACTATTGACTCAGCAACCTGCCCAAAAATAATATGCATGCATACTCAAGATATATGAACACCAATAGTAAATAGAAAATAAATTTATAATATTATAAGTCGTAATACTCCATATAATAAAGTCTAATGACTTATTAACTGCTCAAATAATAATATATCTGAGCAATAAATTAATTTGTGAAGTATTAGGGAGGAAACCTATTTATGCCAACCTCAAAAACAGTGGCAACCATTTTAAAAGGGCTAACTTCCTCAATAGATATAGAGACTATAAATACTCATTTTTGATTCCAATCCATGCTCACTACTATAGCAACAATAATAAGTCTTGCTTTTAACTTATGAAAGGGTAGGTTGAATATGACATACAGTATTAAGTGGTATTTATTTGTAAACAAACAGCAAGGCTGTATGTCTATGATTATTTAATTTAATTAAAATTTTAAGATACACGAAAATCAAATTTAGCAAGGATCAGTCAAATCTTACCATACTTGATTTTATATTTACAATAACGTTTTTACAATGTAATTTAGAATTTAATTATATTTATAAATTTAGTATTTAAAATCATAATATTATTGTCTATAAATGAGATTGAGGCAGCTTAGTAGAAGAATTATTCTTTGAAATAATAAATGTTATCCTGACTTTGTTGGGGAGGGGGTATAGTTTAGTAAATAATTCAGGGCTGAATGCAGGGGCATAAATAGCAGGTGGCAACTCCCAAATCATTATTAATTATGCTACTGGTTGAACCAACCCTAAAATGGGTATTTACCTAACATTAATCAGAAAAGAAATCAGACAGTTGGAGATACCATACTATTAACATAGCAACCACTAATGACTGCTCCCTAGGCTCTTAATGGGTTATTGCAGCGCCACTTTATTTTTTTTATTATTCTTAATAAACATAAGTTTTAGGCTTGTGATTAGATTCATATAGCTAATGTATGCTCAGTCATCCTAGGGCTGAATTGACTTTGTTTTGTCATGAAGGCAAATCAGAATGAACTAACATAAGTCTAGTCATCTGATTGGTGCTCATTAAGACAAACAGTCAATTAGGACTAATACCAAAAATAAAAAAACACCCGAATTCATAAATAGATCAACAGAATCTGCTTTAGATGAGGTGAGGCCAAGTGCAAACCTTAATCCCATTATTTCCAATTATATTGTTTGTTACGTGTTGTTAAATTTTTTTAAAGTTTGCCACCATTGTTCCTCATCAGCACCCCATGTGGCCAAGATAACAAAAGACACTCATTAGCGAGCTGTGGCAAAAGGCAGAAGAGGAAGAACCATCTCTTTTCTGGGCAAGCAGCATCTTTTCTTCATTCTAATTTCGGTGGAAAACCAGGAGTGAGTAGAGACATTTCTGAAGTGCCTTCTGGCAGCTGAGGAGAAAGGAAATCTTTTACACAGCTGAGGAGAAAGGAAATCTTTTACACAGCTGAGGAGAAAGGAAATCTTTTACACAGCTGAGGAGAAAGGAAATCTTTTACACAGCTGAGGAGAAAGGAAACTGAGGGATGTGAAGGAGAAGAAGAAACAAGCATGAGTAAGTCACCTTTCTTCTATATATGATAAACAACATCACCATCCATCATAATCATCAATATGCATTTCTTCAGTTTTCATAGACCCCTAATCAAAATTAATTAACCCACTTTAACCATAAATGTTTTGTTACGGGCATTCTTCATACACTGTAGTTACCATAGATTTAGTACTTAACGTTTAATATTTCCCTCTGGTTCAACCAACCTATAGATTGTAAATTAATTCTCTTTCTGTTACTTAATGCCTTATTTTCATTGCAATTTATTTCAATACAGTCCTCTAATAATATCCAACCAGCCAGTTGGAAGTGAAGTAATGCCTGGCCTTAGGTTGAAGGCCTTCATACAAATAGAGTATAAGACACAATGCCAATGAAACCTGTTGTTCATATTTCTTAATACTAGTATAGTACGTGTAGGGAATGTTCTCTCTTTTTACTTTTATTGTTCGACATTTCAATAGCCCTCTGTCTGTCTATTCCATAATTAAGTATGTATAATTTTCTTCAAATTTTGCACGAATATTTCTTGAAGTCAGTAAAAATGATGTATGTAGTAAGGATTTTTTTTTTAATCTGATTTAAGATGAAAGTCATTTTAAAAGCCTCATCTCATCAAAAATCAATTTCTTTGTAGTTATGACTAAATGCTTTGTTTGATTTTCTTTCACTAGATTATTCCTTAAAGGCATTTTAAATGATGCATTGTGGTTGAGAAAAAAGCTGGAAAACAGCTAAAACTCAGGGAAATTTTTACTTTTAACATGGTTGATCTAGACCAGTGTTTCCCATCCTGTAGGTCTTGAGAGCCTTAGGGTGGGACCCAGACTTCTAAGGGTTGGGAACAACAGATCAAAACACAAAACACAAAAGCAAAGCCAAATTCTTGAGAACAACCTATATTATTATTATTATTGTTATCATTATATATTTATTGAATATGTAAAAAGTTTGTGATTTTCAGTTTAAGGATTAAGATGATGATAGAAGAACTGACAGGTAGTGTAAAGAAAACTAAAAATTACTAAAATTTAATTAATTCCCCATTTATTGTAAAGAAAAAAAGTTATGTATTTAAAGGTTTTTTAGCATCTTTATGACAAAATTATTAGTGTCTTTTTTTTTTTATTTGCCATGAAAGGTGTATTTATAAAAAACTTATTGACATCATATGAAAACCTTTTAACCTTTTCAGAGTGGAGCTAGGAGTAAAATGATGGAGGTAAACTACTGAGAAATATGAAGACAAAAAGCCATGCCTTATGATGAACTTTGTGGGAGTGACTGAGGAGTAGGGCAGGAATAGGTCCTAATCACCTGCTGCCTTTTGTTTCAGTTTAGATTACAATAGTAGACATTCCTATTAGCCTGAACTCCAAGGGCTGGGTCAGCCACTCACTTCGTGGCTTCACTTTCCCTTTGAAAAACAGCAGGTCATGAAACCCTTCTGATCTACCCTACAAGTATGTGGTAATAAAAATGTGATCATAAAAATAGATTATATTGAACCTCACCGCTGTTATTGCCTTACTGTCACAACTGAATTTACCAGATAATAACCAAAACCAAAGGTTCTCGCAGCTGGTTCTTGCATTTATTGTTAAAACAAGGTTTAAAGAAAATTTTTAATCCAGTAACACCTTACCACAAAATATTCATCCTATGAACTAAACTTGAGATAAGAATTTATTGAGAAATAACTTATTTCCAAACTTGTTTAACTCGTTCCAAAAAATTATGCAGAACTTAAAATATATTTAATACAGTGGAATGGATACTGACGGAAAAATAAAATCAAATTTTAGCTTTCTCGCAAGGTTTACAGTTCATATAACTATTAGTCGCAATAAATTCAAATTCAGGGTTGAATTGATGAAACAAAGTTCAATTGAAAAAATTATTCTTTTTTATTAGCTCAAATCAAATATTTCAGTTCAGAATTTTCCTAGCAAGCACAAATCTTAAAAATAATTATGTTAAAATATAAACTTATTGTAAGATTTTTGTATGATCATAACATTTTGTTGTAAAATATAAAATAATCTCGTTTTACAGTTGAAAAAAATGTAATTAAAAATAAAAACTACATTCCAATGAGTGAAATATATATTTTAAAAATCAAACATTTTAGAAGAAACCTCTCATTAATTATTCCTTAATATACATATATTTAAACATAAGCATTTCATTTATTAGGTAGTAACTTAAGGAAGTTCATTCATCTAGAATAAAGAAAAAACTTTCAAACAATTTATTAAAACAATTGAAGAGTGAATTATTCCCAGTTTTCAAATGATATTTTTCAACAGTAAGGTTTTTTATTTAACAAGTCAAAAATTATTACAAGTACGCACTAACAAATACTAAGCTATTACCTTACAATTACAGTCTTTCCCGGAGACGATATATATATATACTTAAAGTGAAAATAATTATAATTTTGCGAACCATTAATATAGTTAGATTTGTGGATGTCTTATCATATATTTCTGAGCTAATATGTAGATAAAATATTTAATTATGAATCATACCACTCTATTTACCCAGATCTTAAAAAAAAAAGAATTTCAAACACAATTAAATAGCAACAGCCTATGCATGATCAAAACATGTATTTCATAGTTCAGGTACAATAATAACATTAATCAAATCACTAATAATTCAATAGCATTAATGTTGGTGACAATATACAAAGGTTGATTAAAAACTAAATAAGAACATTGAAAACTAGTAAATTCTGACACCATTTTATGTTTTATTTTTACTCTCCTTCAAATCATCTTCCACATTATTGGTTGTCAACTATTTCATAAAAAATATAAATTTTATAACTCTTATGGGTATTTACCATATTTTTGTAATATTTTAATCTTTCCTCTTCTTGTACAACAACACTCTATAATCATTCATTTTTAAAAAATAAAAATAGGTATATTTATTTAATATGACACCATGTTCTTCAAAATAATTGACATTCAATTTATCAAGATACAGTTTATATTTTTTCCTTATTATTATAATTTTGAGTATTTATAAAATTCTATTGGTAATTATTTACTATAGACAATATTTATATCAGGTTATGGTTCAGTTCACCACTTAAAATCAATCCAAAAACATTGAAAATACATTGATTGTCCAGCTTAATCTAATGCCGGAATCAACAGTTTTACATCAGATACATACTTTAATGTACCATATTTTAGAAATAAAATCTACAATTTTAATATCAGTCTTAAGTTTAACTAAATTACTGCATATCACAACAAGCTTCTTCTTTTTTTTTTTTTTGGCTTATGTCTTTCACTAAAGATTTTTACAGCATTTGGGAATGTCAAGATTTAATTTACAGGGCCTCCATTAAGTTTTGAACCTATCACTCTGGGACCCTCACTCCAACTTGCTTGCATCATGTCCCCAACAAACTGTTATAACACTAATAATTATTAGTTCAACCATTCCAATTAGTCGATATAGCCACAACATAATTACTGCACACAAATTCTTATTCGAAATAAGCAACTCGTCAGAATGTACTTTAACACTTAATTAACAATATAATTAAATTACATGAAAATTATTTTGAATGTACTTCAATTACTTTCTATACACAGAAGATCTTCTTTTTTTGGTTTAGCCCACCCTTTCCATTTTTTAATCACTTCCATTACATGAACACCAGGACTATCCGAGTCTCTGACTTGAGATTGGCCGAACAGTTTGTAATCCTCTGCTATTTCCCCAAGCTTCAATCCTTCTTCTACTAACAGCTTGAAGGCCTCTTCCATTTTAGGGCTAAGATATTGCAAGTTGTAATTTCCCAAAAATGCGACTCCAATACTATCACAGTTAAAAACAAAGGTGTGACCACCAGATTTCCCCCAACCTCTCCCCTCATAAATATAGCCATCTCCACCTATGACAAAGTTGTAAGATATATCACATAATTGGTTTTTTATATCATATGTCTGTATTGATTTTAGGACATTTTCACAATTGATTTCTTTGTAACAATTCGTAGTAACAGTATGTGCTACTATAACAAACTTGGCTGGATGAATGGAAAGAGGTTTACAGTTGACTTCTGTTTTCATTGAAAACCATTCTGGTCTAGTCCGAAGACGCATTGAGTAATTGTATGGAAGTTGGATATCTGAAACCACCAAAGTTTTGCATAAGTTCGCACGTTTCCACATATATTTTCAAAGAGTTTTGAAGAATTTTTATTTAAAAATATTTTTCTTTAGAAATCAGTCTAGACAAGAGCTGCCAATGGATTGTTTTCCAATAAGCCACAATAAAACTTATTTCATATTTAAAGAAGCAACTAGAATATAATATTAACTCATATCTTCTGAATAATTAAATTTTAATAAATCATAAATTATTTTAACATTAGTGACACAAAATATCTTCTTTCATAAATTCAGACCAATGTTTCCATTCTTTAATTTTTTCCATCACATGAACACCAGGACTATCGGAGCCTCTGACTTGAGTATGGCCAAAGAGTTTGTAATCATCAGCTATTTCTCCAATCTTCACTCCTTCTTCCATGAGTAAGTGGAAGGCCTCTTCCATTTTAGGGCTGAGATATTGCAAGTTGTAATTCCCTAAAAATGCGACTCCAATACTGTCACAGTTGAAACCTTTGGTGTGAGCACCTGATTTCCCCCAACCTCTGCCTTCATAAATATAGCCATCTCCACCTATCACGAAGTTATAGGCTATATCACAATAATGAATTTTCAGATGGTATCCTTGTATTTCTTTTACTACATTTTCACAGTTGATCTGCTTGTAACAATTCGTTGTGACTGTGTGAGATACGATGACAAACTTGGGAGGATGAATGGAAAGAGGATCACAGTTGACTTCTGATTTCGTTGAGAACCATTCTGGTCTTGTTCGAAGGCGCATTGAATAATTGCGTGGAAGAGGGACATCTGAAACCACCAAAGTTTTGTATAAGTACCTTATATGCTGGTTTTAATCCAATAAATTTTTCTTTGCTCTTTTTTTTTTTTAAGCAATTATAACAATTTTTATGAATCATAGAATTGAAACAAATGCAAGAGCTCTAGAGTCTTCCCAAATCTTTTCCTCAAGTCTTGAATAACCATAATTATTTTAATAAGTCATTTTTTTCTCCAAAATATCTCATTCACTTTTTATTTCACTCTTGGGAAACGATTTTATATAATTTATACTAGAGTTTGTAAATTTTAGTTTGAAATTAATATTAGTCTGGAGAATCAACAAAAAAACAGTCTGGAAAGGTTATTTTCATTCTTAAATATCTTAGCCAGAATATTATATCTTAAAATTTAATAACCTCAATTAAATAATAAAAATATTAAATAAATTACTGTTGAGTTCCAAAAACATCTTGAAGCATTAACCAACTTCCTTCTGGTGGATATAGGTTTAGAGATACAAGGAAAAAATAGGTTTTAGTAAAATAGTGTTGAAAAAACCTAAACTTTTCACTAATTCGTAACAGCTATCTAACGTTAAATAAAAATTAATGAAATATTTTTTAAATTAATATGTATTTACTAAAATTTGGCATTACCAGACCCGTCAGCGTGCATTATGTGCTTGTTT
>NW_027112173.1:672454-680012 GCF_000696795.3 Halyomorpha halys | reverse complement strand
GAGCATTACCAGACCCTGTCTGCGTAGTAGTCTTGTGGTTTAAATATATTTTGATTACTAATTTTGATCATTACAACAACCAGACCTTGCCTGCCCTCACTAAGTAACAGTGTAACCATTTTGGTTTGTTCATCTGGACTGTTGATTGTGATAAAATATATAATACAGTCTGCTACGTTTATGAATACAATTGTAGTAATTAATTTAATTACTGAATGCATTAAAAATCTAGTACAGACGTGGGCCTTCCAACTTGTGACCAGTTTGAGAGTTACAGCAGTGTTTACAACTACGAAGGGGTGATCTTTACAGCAAAATATATTCCTCTAACTTTTTGGAGTTGATCATCTTTTGTTCTAAATCATCATCCAGTATTTTATTTTATATATATTGATTTTGTAAATTTGTTTTCTCTCTTTTCATATTTCGTTTTACTTAATTTATTTTTGTCTAAAAGGACTTTTATTTTTACTTATATTCATTGTTTTATTTTAACTCTTTTGTTTTATGTTCTATTGTTGGCCTAACCAAATAAATGTTTATATATTCTTTAAAGGTTTCCTACAAAAATACTACATCGATTTTAGGTGGCTTTGGCAGTAGTAGTCGCTACGTTTTTATTGGGTTTCTCCATGTCTCTTTCTGAAGTTTCAAGAGTTGACGTTCCACGCTAATAGTACAAGAGCCCAAGAGGAGAAAAAAGTCAGTTATCTCACCCCAATTTTTGATTACTATGATGAAAACTATGTATAATCACTAGTCAAAACTGAGTTTGCCAAGTATAGGTAGGGGAAATAGGGGAAACCAACAATGGCGGCTGTTTCAAAGCGATAAAAAAAATAATTTTTTCATTCCGAGCTCTAACTAAAAAGTAGGAACAACACAAGAAAACCTAAAAGAACATCATTTAAAGAAGAGTAAATTTGCTAAAATATTAGGCCTAATAGAGTTATTTACGTTAAATAGTTTTCGAGATATAGCTTTTTAAAAAGCAACATTTCATAAAATTGTTGAATGGGACGTACTAAGAGATCAGTAGTTAGTGAATTTATTTAAACAAATCTATATCTCAAAAACCATTTGACGTACAGATGTCTATTAGCACTCAAATTAAAGCTAGTTTAATGAGCTATAAAGTAGTTCATGATGTTTATCTTCGCAGGAGTAATAGTTTACATGAAATTTGCTAAAATAAATTGATTAATTATGTTCATATGTGAATATCATAAAAACTACTACTCCTACGAAGATAAGAGTCATAATTACTTTATAGTAAGTTAAATTTCCTTTATTTTGAGTGTTGGCAGACATATGTGCGTCTAATGGATCTAGAGATATATTTTTTCAAAAATCCAATATTTTATACGAACAACTAGAAATTAAGATTTGTGAATTTATTTTGTCAAATATCATAAAAACCACTACTCCTACAAAGATTAACATAATAAACTAGTGTTGTAATAAATTTGACTAGCTTTAATTTGAGCGCTAGCGGACATTAGTACGTCCAATGGTTTTTGAAATTGTTTTTCATAAATCCAATTTATTGTCCGAACAACTATAAATCAATTTATTTTAGTAAATATCATGAAAACTACTATTCCTACGAAGATAAAGGTCATAAACTTCATTATAGTTCATTAAACTAGCTTTGATTTGAGTGCTAAAAGACATCAGTACGGCACATAGTTCCTGAGATATAGATTTCTCAAAATAAATTAACTTAACTTATAATCTTTCAGTAGATTTTTACGAAATTTTGCTTTTTAAAATGCTATATTTCTTGAACTATTGGACGTAAATAGCTCTTTTAGTGCTACTATTTCAGAAAATTTACTCTTCTTTAAATAATGTTCTCTTAGGCTTTCTAGTGTTGTTGGTAGTTTTTAAGATATAGAGCTCCGAATGAAAAATCAATGTTTTGAAACAGCCGCCATTTTTTAATCCCCCTACCTATACTTGCCAGACTTATCAATTTTGACTATTAATTATACATAGTTTTCATTAAAGTAATCAAAAATTGGGGTGAAATAACTGCCTTTTTTTCTTCCCGGCTCTTGTACTATAAGGTGTGGTTGGAATTCTACTGCATATAGTGGTTAACTGATTCTCTCTTGCAAAATTTAAGAATAATTTTCTCGAAGGCTTTTGCGAAGTGTGATAGCAGGGCCTATATTGTCCCTCTATATTTCCTGCCTTGGCTGGTTTTAGCACCACGTAGGGCCTAGCATAGGGCTTGGAATTCTAATATATTTTAACTTATAGATTTTGAAATGACCAAAAAGGTTCCAAAAATCCTCTATGAAATATCGAAGGAATCTTAAAATAAAATTTTTAATTTATGATCTTAATGGTAAACCTACTCTAGCTGCTTGTCTTCTGTATTTCCTAGAAACATCTTTAGTTCGAAAGGCTCCAATATTGTAAACACTCATGGCCCTCAATCTTCTTGATCCTGAATCTGAATACTCTACCATTCATGTGGATCTTGTTACCGTGGTCCCATATTAATACAGCAAGTACAGAAGTAGGGCGTAAATTAAATTATTCTAATACAACTAATTATGAAGTAGTGTAGTTAAAAAATATGGGCCACTCCTCGAGCCTTCAGCGTCCGTCGAACAATCGATCTAGCCAGACCGCATCTGTCAACTAAGAACAAAGAATTTCGAACCCCGTCTTTGTGGGAATTAAATCAGAAAAGCCTGTCTCCTTTAGTATCCGTTCACCTATTACACAAATTACGCCATATACGTAAATCCCTAATAATGGATGCAATCTATCAAAAAGAAGCACTCCATTGGACACTTTATTTTTTTTTTTTTCCTACGCTAAAGGAGGCATTTTTTTCATTATTTTTTGTACAGCCCAGTATACTTTAGCTTTGTTTACGTCATTCCTGTCTGAAATTAAGTTGCCGTTGCCGTACTTGTAAATATGTGATCGGCGGTCATCTCACCATCTCCACACAGGACGTAGTCTGAAGACTCAGCCACTCCTATCCTCTTCAGATGGTGCCGTAGTCATGTCCAGTGGCCTACCTGAAGCATGCCATTGCCACCGCTCTTGGTAAAGTCAATAGAGGACGCCTCTTAGGATCTAGCAATGCCGCCCAGTTTTTGCCCCCACATTCTCCTCAACACCTTTCCTCTGATCTTTCAGCGATTGCGCTTCGGACCATTTCATTCACCATGTCCATGGAAATAGGAAGAAGTGGATGTGTTTGGCTACCCCCTAACCGTGAAATTCTATCCACCTTCTTATTTCCATGTGTACCGCAATGGGCTGGAATCCATTGCATCACCAATACTTTGAGTATTTCTCTTTTACTTTCTATAGTTTTCCGGCATACGAGAATTTCAGCATTCAATGGATGTCCAGATGCTATTGCCAGCAGTGCTGCCCTCGAATCCGACAGCAAAACTATCTTCTTTTCACTAGCTTTTCTAAAGCCGAAGTAATAGCAGCTCCCTCTCCATCAAAATTGGTAGCGTTTGCTCCAGCAGGCGCTGACAGTTGGAACAGGCGTCTGTAGACACCTGCACCCGCATTTTTATTTGCCTCTGTAGCTGACCCGTTGGTGTATATATGGATCCATTCTGGCTCAGGATAGCGCTCGGCTATAGTGGCCAATCCCATAGTCCAAGTTAGGCAGAGGCTCTCTTATTTCAAAGTTCAGGCCTAGGCTTGTGATAATGAATTTCGTTGTCTCAATAAATGTTAGCTGCGTTTTATTTTAGTATTACCAAGAGTGCTGCCCCAGTAATCACTGCCATTCCTAAGCACGCGGTCGTAAAGGATGACGGCATTCTTTTTTCGCCTGTCTTTAAGGACTCGATTTCTGGTTGCAGTTGCATGGCTAGAATCGTTGTTGATTTAGCCACACCAAGAATTTAAAAAATAAATAAAAGTGATTTAATTGGTATTACTTTTTATTAAACAATTTATTTTTTTTTTTAATTTCATATTTTAAATAATCCAAAAGTAATCTCAAAACCGATACTTTGAAAGAGCCTAGGGATTGTAGTCGCACTTATACCCCATAAACAAGGTAAAGCTAAGCATAGTTTAAATTAATTGCTTGGCAATAACTGAAAGATTACACAGACAAAGCCTTTATTCTCTTAAATAACAGTCAATAACTAACCAGTTAAAGTTTCATTAATTCAGGCTTCATCAATACAAAAAAGACAAGATCAAATAAAAGCAGACAACAGAAAAAGAACACGTACAGTTTTCTTAAATTCAAAACATTTTTGAATTAATTCATTTTACACTCATATTTTTTCAACTAATATTTAATTGCTTGAGCTAATAATACATATATGACAATCTTTATACCTGAGAAATGAATTTGTACAATATAACAATCAAAGAAAGATTTTGTTAGAAAATTATTTTTGTTATTTTAGCTTAAAATAATAATAAATAAACATTATTTAGCTTTTGAATGAATTTTGAAATTTTTCTTGATTCCAATTGGCAACTCTGTCAATCATTCCTTGTCTTTTTAAAGTATTTTTGCTTATTTCCAAAATTTGTATTGTTCTTATATCATGTATATATTTTTTTATTTAGAACTCAAAAACAAGGCAAATAATTTTAATTACATAATGAAATGTTAGAAGTTTTTCTTATTAAAACATAAGCTAATTTATTCACAATTTATTTTCTAAGATTAATTAGTTTATTTGTATAATAATATTGTTTTTACCTTCACTATTATTCTTAGCATGGCTTTGTGGAATCAACATGATGCACAGAACTGTTGTGACAACCACAGCTAAAATCAATGAAAGCCAAACATACTTATACTTCAATAATTTTTGGGTCCAATCTTCTAAGACAACAGAATCTGAAAAAAAAAATAAAAATAAAATAAGCTTTTAAAAAATACTTATTTCAAAACGGTCTTTTCCTAGCTGGTTAATATAAAAATCAAAATAGCAAGCAAAGATTAAAATAAATTATATTTAAAACAAAAATGCTAAAGCCAATTTGACTCTTATAAAATACTTATGACTTAAATTTCCATTATTAAGTAAGTAATTGGTGCACTTTATACACATACTTCTTAACTACAATAATTATTCCATTTATACACATCGCTGCTTTGCTTTCTCAACTGAGATCCTTTTACAGACTGTCCCTAAGCTAATAGGGTCGTTAGAAAGTAACCTCAATCTAACATAATACCTATAGAATACGTCCTATATAAAATGACAATGCACCTTTGTTCAATGCTTAATTGTTATAGAATCAATATTGAATATACTAAGAATGTTTTTATTAAGTTATGTATATAAAAGGCTCATATATAGGTTTAGTGAAACTAAAAGTAATTTATTTAATAACTATGGCGACAAGAAAACGATATCACGCTGGTGGAAAGGAAAAACCCCTTGCACAATCGCCCACCAATTCAAAAAGACCTAATATTTATGTGGTTCTCGTTTTTCTCCTTTACAGTCTATTAGTGCTTTTGTTAAATATCATTTTTTCTAAAATCTTCGCCTTTCCGTCGGTATATGATACGTCTATATCTCTAGAAATGTGTTTTCAACCTGGAAAGAACATTTTTGTCGCTTATCTCCTTAACTTACCCATCAAATCCTGTCATAGTTCATAATTATCCATTTTTAATTACTAGTAAGAATGTGAAGTGGATAACTAAAAAGGAACTTTAGAGGAAGAATTCTTTATAAATCCGCTTTAGAGCCCTGTCAAACGATTTCAATGAAGCTAAAACCTATCTGAAGTTAAAAACTACCTAATTTTACATTGATATACCGAGTTAATTCAAAATTCTTTTTTTCTATCGTTTTTGTGAAAATCGAAAAAACATTCTAAAATCGATTCTATAAAGTAGTACATCCTGTAAGTCGATTTTAACAAACATGTTGCTGCAACTTCCAAGACATAAATCTGTACTAAATATGTAATTTCGGTTCGTACGACCTTAAGGCTTTGAGTTGGGCTGATGGCAAAGATAATTTTGTGAGATTGGGTTATTTGGACCCAGAGGACATCAAAACGTGTATTTCCATCCAAAACTGGAATTCAATTTTTTTTAAGAGAAAGTAAAAAAAGAAGTTTTATTTTGTTTTTTGTTAGCTTTAATATGAAATGCGAGAAACGACTCAAATAAATACATAAATAAACAAAATACTACCAAATTCTCCCCTTTCTATATGTTTTTGGGATTTTTAAGGTTAGTGTTTAGTTTGAATATGAATATTTTAATTCGTGAATGTTTTTTTTTACACAAATGAATAGCAAATATATAACTCTAAAAACTTGAAAAATTAAAACAAAAAATTGATTTTTCTAAAAAAAAATTATTTTTTTTTTTACAAAAAGGCCTAGAAGACCATGCGCATACCGTAACTCTGATGCTTCTCTTTGATCTGCTTCCTCTTCTCCCATATGTCCCTCATGAGCTCAACGTGTCTACATTTTCTCTCCTCAGACCACGCAAAATTCCTTTCTGAAGCGCTTATTTTCCACTTATTTAAACAATCCCGGTCCCTCAGGACCACTTAATTGTTCAATATCATCCCTAACTTGCTTGAAATATTCTGTTGAATTTTTGTGACAGTGGATTTCTTAAAAATTCTATGGTTTCATCCTCATCATATGTACATAGAAAAAATTATTGATTATTTGAATATATATATATATATGTACATACGAAGGGCGGGTGAGGCAGGTTTCATGCTGTTTCCCAATTTCAGACGCTTTTTAAATATCGTTCGATTTAGCTATCTTAAGTCTCTTCTTCCCGCCTTAAGCAAATATTTCAAAAGTTATTATAGGACCGTCGCTCCCTGGTGGTTTTAGTCTTCCCTATTACCAGTGAGCTTCAGGCAAACACATACCATCACATCGCCTTCAGCGGACTCGGCAACCTATCTTACAATGCCATACTGGAAAAACAAGATGCTACAATAGCCGGCATGTGTACATATATTTTCTCTTTGTATATATTGTAATTTGTTTGTTTATATTTGTTTAGGAGGTAAGAAAAAAAAAAAGGTGAGGCTAAGGAGAAGTGAAGATGCACAAATAAGTTATAGTAGAAAAGAGAGAACAGTGTAAAGTGTGACATGATTTCCTATATAAAATTATGAGGTTTAAAATACATTAATATGCGACAGTGGTCCCGAAACGTTGTACCATGTTATGATAATTTAATACAAATTTCATTCAACTGGAAGTTATTAACCTCAAAAAATTTTGTATGAATTGACTCACCAGACTTCCTATAGAGAAAATCCAGAAAAAAAAATTTTTTATGAAAAAAGGTGGTTTTAGTGACCCAGTGGAGTGGCCCTCCCCGTTATTTGTAATCCTTCCCCGGCCCTGGGTCTCTGGCCCCTGGGCCAATATTGTAATCCCTACCTTCAGCGGACCCAGCCCAACCCCTTATAATGCCATGTGGCAAGGGAAGGGCACTAAATACATATGTATATATTTAGATATATGAGGAGAAGGTGGTTGGGGTGCGGTCAATGAAACACAAATAAGTATGATTAACTTATTTTAATGTGCCGACGTT